>NC_086448.1:723241145-723428645 GCF_028390025.1 Pseudophryne corroboree | reverse complement strand
TCATTGGAGTGCCGCACCACCTCGAGTTCACTATATATATATATATATATATATATATACACATACACACACACGCATTACATAGAGCTCATACACCCACATACACACAAATACACAACATACACATAAAACACATACAAACACATAGAAAATATACACACATACATATACACTAATAAAGCACATACACATACATACAGTATACATAGATAGAGCACAAACTGTGCACACACTTACACTGAAGACTGCCCTAAGGAAAGGGGTGAGGATGCCACAGCCAGGAGATATTGCTGGGAGCCAGGGACACGGTTCACCATTAGGCCCCACCCCCACGGCAAAAATGCCGCGATTCGCGGGTCGGCGAGGAGGGGGCGGAGCCAATATGATGTGATTCTATAACAATTATCTCATATTAGCTCCGCCCCCTCTGCTCCGACCCCCGAATCGCAGTATACAGCCACAAGGGGGCGGGGCTCCGAATGCCTGCCGTAGGACCGGACAGCGTTCATTGAAATAAAAAAACATTTGGACCACCCCCCTATTCCCCCCAGCCCAGCACAAAGATAGCCACCGGCAACAGGAGAAGTTGGGGTCAAGGCTCCAAGCTGCAGCAGGGTGGAGAAGACTCCCGGCTGCTGGGGAGGGAGGATTCCACGCAGCCAGCGGGGATGTGATGTCCCGCTCGAGGCTGTTCGTGTGGCTCCCTCCCCCCTCCTCACGGGTCAGCGTCAGTGACTGATACAGGGCAGAGGGGACAGCAGCACCAGAGCGGTGCAGAGCAGCTTTGGCTGGGGGGCCCCTTATGCCAGGGGGGCCCGGGGTACTGACCCCCTTGGCACCCCCCTTAATCCGGCTCTGGGACAAACTAGTGGGGAAGATGTATCAAATCTTAAAACAAGATAAAGTGGAGAGAGATAAAGTTACAACCAATCAGCTCCAAAGTATAATTTGAAACACAGCCTGTTAAATGACTGTTAAGAGCTGATTTGTTTGTACTTTAACTCCACGGTTTGATACATCACCCCCTTGCTAAGGTCATGGACTAGAGAACAGGGCCGTAACTAGCTGTGTGAGGAGGGGGCACCGCACATAACACTGCAGGGTAGGGGGTGCTGTTGGCGACACTTGTCAATTATCTGTTTTAATTACTTTCACTTGCAGCTTCCCCTCTTTTTGAAGCTCAGCATCTCCTGACTGCCCTGTCTCGTACCCTGACCCCTTCTGTCGCTAATACCCATACAACATTCATGATCTCAATTTGAGATTTTTTTGTTATTCAGTCATACCATCCTTTATTACATTTCAAGATGCTGGCATACTCGGGATTCGAACCCATTACCTGTGGCAATGCAGTCAGACAATCTGCTCTTACATAGAAAGGTAGATAATTCTAAGCTAGAGAATTTTATTTGAAGCTTACCTTGTACTTTGTGAAAACAAAGACCAGCATTGCGGCTGAGCAGATCTATGTAGTGTGTGGCTGCCTTGAGACTGAATGTGTAGCTGCACACTACATAGATCTGCTCAAGTGCAATGCGAATTATTCTTTTACAAAGTACCAGTAGCTTCATATAGTGTTCATAGTTTTTATGCAGGATCAAATAGCTCAATGAGTAGGGTGTTTGATTAGAATTCAATAGGTTATAGGTTTGAATTCTGGGTATGGTAGTATATTGAAATGTGTTATTTAATAAAGGGTATTGTAACTGAATAACAACAAGCTCTCAAGTTAAGTGCATGAATGTGGTATAAAGAGGATTGGTTTCCAAATTAGAGATGAGCGGGTTCGGTTCTCAGAGAACCGAACCCTACGGGACTTCACCATTCTAGTCCGGATCCGAGTCAGGCTCGAGTTTTCCCGCCTGGCTCGGAAACCAGAACGAGGCAAGACGTCATCATCCCGCTGACGGATTCTCGCAGGGTTTGGATTCCATATAAGGAGCCGCGCGTCGCCGCCATTTTCATACGGCATTGGAGAGTGTAGAGAGAGGACGTGTCTCCATTTTCTCAGTGTCCGTGTCTTGTGCTGTATTTGTCCAGTCACAGTGGTTGTATCCTCTTACTGCAATATGTCCAGTGCAGCTGTATAAGTCCGGTCCAGTGGTGCTGTGTTGTGCTGCATCAGTTCAGCGGTAATGTATTGTGCTGCATCAGACCAGTGGTAGTGTCCTGTGCATCAGCCAGCAGTCATTCCAGTGACCAATCACAGTGGTATACTCTGCTGCTATATGTCCAGTGCTGTTGTATAATAATTAATAACAAGTCCCTTACAGTGTTGCGGTGTTGTCCTGCATCAGACCAGTGGTAGTGTCCTGCGCATCAGCCATCAGTCATTCCAGTGACCAGTCACAGTGGTATACTCTGCTGCTATATGTCCAGTGCTGCTGTATAATAATTAATAACAAGTCCCTTACAGTGTTGCTGTGTTGTCCTGCATCAGACCAGTGGTAGTGTCCTGGGCATCAGCTATCAGTCATTCCTGTGCCGCATATTGTGTTATATAACTCTAGAAAAATAATGGAGAACAAAAATTTGGAGGATAAAATAGGGAAAGATAAAGAACCACTTCCTCTTAGTGCTGAAGCTGCTGCCACTAGTCATGACATAGATGATGAAATGCGTCGTCTGCCAAGGCCGATGCCCAATATGATAGTAGAGGGCATGTAAAATCCAAAAAGCCAAAGTTCAGTAAAAAGACCCAAAAAAAGAAATTTAAATCGTCTGAGGAGAAATGTAAACTTGCCAATATGCCATTTTCAACACGGAGTGGCAAGGAATGGCTAAGGCCCTAGCCTATGTTCATGGCTAGTGGTTCAGCTTCACATGACGATGGAAGCCCTCATCCTCCCGCTAGAAAAAATAAAAGAGTTAAGCTGGAAAAAGCACAGAAAAGAACTGTGCGTTCTAAGATGGTATCACAAATCCCCAAGGAGAGTCCAAGTGTGTCGGTGGTTGCGATGCCTGACCTTCCCAACACTGGACGGGAAGAGGTGGCTCCTTCCACCATTTGCACACCCCCTGCAAGTGCTGAAAGGAGCACCTACAGTCCAGTTCCTGATATTCAAATTGAAGATGTCACTGTTGAAGTACACCAGGATGAGGATATGAGTGTTGCTGGCCTCGAGGAGGAAGTTGATGATGAGGATTCTGATGGTGATGTGGTTTGTTTAAGTCAGGCACTGGGGGAGACACCTGTTGATCCGTGGGATGAAGAAGCCCATTGTGACTACCAAACTACCAAAAAAGCCACCTCTTCGGTGTGGAATTATTTCTCCACAAATTCGGACAAGTGTCAAGCCGTGTGTTGCCTCTGTCAATCTGGAATAAGTAGGAGTAAGGATGTTAACTACCTAGGAACATCCTCCCTTATACATCACCTGCAGCGCATTCATCAGAAGTCAGTGTCAAGTTGTGAAACTTTGGGTAAGAGCATAAGCAGTCCACTGACACCTAAATCCCTTCTTCCTCTTGTACCCAAGCTCCTGCAAGCCACACCACCAACTACCTCATCATCAATGAACATCAGTAGTCCTGCAGGCCATGTCCCTGGCAAGACTGACGAGTCCTCTCCTAACCAGGATTCCTCCGGAGGATCCTTGAGTGGTACCCCTGCTGTTGCTGCCACTGCTGTTGTTGCTGCTGGGAGTCGATCGTCATCCCAGAGGGGAAGTCGGAAGACCACTTGTACTACTTCAACTAAGCAATTGACTGTCCAACAGTCCTTTGTGAGGAAGATGAAACATGACAGCAGTTATCATGTTGCAAAGCGTTTAACTGAGACCTTGACACTTATGTTGGTGTTAGACGTGCGTCCAGTATCCGCCATTAGTGCAGTGGGATTTATACAATTGATGGAGGTATTGTGTCCCCGGTACCAAATCCCATCTTGGTTCAACTTCATTAGGCAAGCGATACCGAGAATGTACAGAGACATCAGAAAAAGTGTCACCAGTGTCCTAAAAAATGCAGTTGTAGCCAGTGTCCACTTAGCCATGGACATGTGGACAAACGGGACAGGGCAGAATAAGGACTATATGACTCTGACAGCCCACTGGGTAGATGTATTGATTCCCGCAGCAACAACAGCAGCAGCGGCACCAATAGCAGCATCTCGCAAATCCAAACTCGTTTCTAGGCAGGCTACGCTGTGTATCACCGCTTTCCGTAAGAGGCACACCACTGACAACCTCTTACGGAAGCTGAGGGACATCATCGCGCATTGGCTTACCCCACTTAGACTCTCCTGGGGATTTGTGATATCGGACTACGCCAACAATATTGTGCGTGCATTACAACTGGGCAAATTCCAGCACGTCCCATGTTTTGCACATACAATTAATTTAGTGGTGCAGAATTTTTTTAAAAATGACAGGGGTGTACAGGAGATGCTGTCGGTGGCCCGAAAAATTGCGGGCCACTTTCGACATTCTGCCACTGCGTGCCGAAGACTGGAGCACCAGGAAACACTCTTGAACCTGCCTCGCCATCAACTGAAGCAAGTCATTTAATTCCAGTGATTTTGCCGTTTAATTCCAGTGATTTGTACGTATAATTCCAGTGATTTGGACATATAATTCCAGCGATTTTGCAGTATAATTCCAGTGATTTGGATGTATAATTCCAGTGATTTGGATGTATAATTCCAGTGATTTTGCCATTTAATTCCAGTGATTTTGCCGTATAATTCCAGTGATTTTGCCGTATAATTCTAGTAATTTGGATGTATAATTCCAGTGATTTGGATGTATAATTCCAGTGATTTTGCCATTTAATTCCAGTGATTTTGCCGTATAATTCCAGTGATTTGGCTGCCAGTAATTTGGATGTATTATTCCAGTGATTTTGCAGTATAATTCCAGTGATTTGGACGTATAATTCCAGTGGGAATTGTTTGTGTCGCTTGGCTTAGTCATACAGCTACCTCATTGCACCTCTTCTACATCTTTGCATGAGGTGCTGTTTGGGGCCTTTTTTTTGGATATCTGCCTTCCTGTCTGCCACTGCAGTGCCACTTCTAGATGGGCCAATTGTTTGTGTCGCTTGGCTTAGTCATACAGCTACCTCATTGCACCTCTTCTACATCTTTGCATGAGGTGCTGTTTGGGGCCTAGTTTTTGAAAAGTGCCATTCTGTCTGACACTGCAGTGCCACTCCTAGATGGGCCAGGTGTTTGTGCCGCACACTTGTGTCGCTTGGCTTAGTCATACAGCAGCCTCGGTGCACCTCTTTTTTTTCTTTGCATCATCTGCTGTTTGGGGCCTTTTTTTTATATCTGCCCTCCTGTCTGACACTGCAGTGCCACTCCTAGATGGGCCAGGTGTTTGTTCCACACTCTTGTATCGTTTAGCTTAGTCATAAAATTACCCCCAAATTCTGTGATTTTAGCCATTTTTATGTTTTCATCAAAAATCATCCAGATCCAAAACCAAAACCAAAACACGAAAGGGTGGTTTTGGCAAAACCAAGCCAAAACCAAAACACGAAAGTGGAATTAGATCCAAAACCAAAACACAAAACACGAAAAGTTCCAGCCGCACATCTCTAGATACATTTTCTTGCAGTGGTCTATAAATGTGTGTGTAAAATATATATATATATATATATATATATATATATACTAGCTGGAGTACCCGGCGTTGCCCGGGATTTTTAGAATGTTTGTTTACAAAAATGTATTTAAATATTAGACACATAATATAAATAACATTGTAGATAGCTGAATACCCGTGCTTTTCTACGGGATGAGGATGGTAAATGAGAATGATAGTTGTTTGTTAATTTACGTTGGTTGGAGATCTAGCATATAGGCATATCTTGCTTCCCTGATGCACTTTGTGTAGTGGCCAGCCACCTTTTTGGTTCCCCAAGGGTACCTGGTCTTCCCACTATACAACTCTCAGTATGTGGCTTCTTTCTGTCTCCATTCCCCTCCTCACATTATGTCAGTGCACCTGTGAAATTATTGATTTTTTTTACAGTTTCTTATATAGCACAGCACATTTTGAATCTCCTCATATACTCTGTGCTGCTGGGAGGGCCGTGCTACTTCTACTATATGACTCTCTGTGTGTGGGTTTGTGCTACCTGCATTCCCCTCCTCACATCATGTCACTGGCCCTGTCACATGCAGCCATGTCATCACTGGCATATCATGCATGTCCTGATATAGTCTGTGCTGCTGGCCCACCCCTAGGGGTGCTAGTGGTGTGTTACCCACACAGTGTTTGTCCCCAGAGTGTAAGTCATATGTGTAGCAAGTTTGGTGTAAATTGGTCAGGCCTTCGACAGTTATGCTGTCTGCTGACATACTCTGTGCTGCTGTCCCACCCCTAGGGGTGCTAGGGGTGTCTGACCCCCACAGTGTTTGTTTCCAGAGTAAAAGTCATATGTGTACCAAGTTTGGTGTAAACTGCTGCAGGCATTCCAGAGTTATGCTGTCTGCTGAAATACTCAGTGCTGCTGCCTCACCCCCACAGTGTTTGTTTCCAGAGTGTAAGGCAGATGTGTACCAATTTTGGAATACATGGGTCCAGCAATTCCGGAGTTATGCTCTCTCCTGAAATATTCTGTGCTGCTGTCTCCCCCCCTAGGGGTGCTAGGGATTTCTAAATTTTTAAGTTGCCTCTGGTTTTAATATGCTCGTATGCCAAATTTCATGATCTTCGCTTGTAAACTGTGGATTTGTATAGAAAGACAGAGAGACAAATTGTCTCTTTTATATAGTAGATAGACAGACAGACAGACAGACAGACAGACAGACAGACAGACAGACAGACAGATAGATAGATAGATAGATAGATAGATAGATAGATAGATAGATAGATAGACCAGTTGAAAGAAGACTGCGGCACTCCCAGATGAATAAAGGATTTTTGAAGTTTAGTAAAGACACACATTACAAACGTGACACCATAATGCCAATCCGGTGCTCTGGTAATAAACAAAATAAACAAAGACACTGTATTAAACTTACCTAAATAGGTACATGCCACCACAGCGGGAAGGAGCCGGGTCCGAATCGCCCGTTGTTATATTATGGTAATATTATGGTAATATAGAAAGCACTTTATGTACATTACTCTGTTTAAATATGACTTAAAATTTATGTATATACATTCACGTTTATTGATATGTTATTCTGATACATATATTGCTTTTAATGAGTTGGGGGAATGATGGGGGAAGCTGCATGACGCCACTGGAAATTACGTCCATGGACAACAACGGACGGATGGGCGGTCCGGACCCGGCTCCTTCCCGGCACGGTGGCATATACATATTTAGGTAAGTTTGAATACAGTGTCTTTGATTATTTATTTTATTACCAGTACACCAACCTTGAAAACGGTGTGCTAGTCACACCAGAACGTTGGCATTATGGTGTCACGTTTGTAATATGTGTCTTTACTTAACTTCAAAAATTCTTTATTCATCTGGGAGAGTCGCAGTCTTCTTTCAACTGGTAACTATCTCTCTACTGAGGGCACCCACATATCATATAGCACCAGCACCGAGTGCCGGCTCGAGATTGCATTCTATACATACATGTACAGTGGGGTTTGAAAGTTTGGGCATCCCAGGCAAAAATTCATTTTAATGTGCAAAAAGAAGCCAAGGAAAGATGGAAAAATCTCCAAAAGGCATCAAATTACAGATTAGACATTCTTATAACATGTCAAAAAATGTTTGATTTTATTTCCATCATTTACACTTTCAAAAAAACAGATAACAAAAAATGGCCTCTGCAAAAGTTTGGGCACCCTGCAGAGTTAATACCTTGTACTGCCCCCTTTGGACAGCTGAGACCTGGCAGTGTCATGGATTGTTCTCAATCATCGTCTGGAAAGACCAGGTGATGTCAATCTCAAAGGTTTTAAAAGCCCAGACTCATCTGACCTTGCTCCAACAATCAGCACATGGGTTCCTCTAAGCAGTTGTGTAGAACACTGAAACTGAGAATAGTTGACGCTCACAAAGCAGGAGAAGGCTATAAGAATATAGCAAAGCGTTATCAGATGCCCATATCCTCTGTTCGGAATGTAATTAAGAAATGGCAGTCATCAGGAACAGTGGAAGTTAAAGCAAGATCTGGAAGACCAAGAAAAATATCAGACAGAACAGCTCGCAGGATTGTGAGAAAAGCAAGTCAAAATCCACGTTTGACTGCACGATCCCTCCAGGAAGATCTGGCAGACACTGGAGTTGTGGTACACTATTCCACTATAAAAAGATACTTGTGCAAATATGGTCTTCATGGAAGAGTCATCAGAAGAAAACCTCTTCTACGTCCTCACCACAAAAATCAGCGTTTGAAGTTTGCAAATGAACATATAGACAAGCCTGATGCATTTTGGAATAAAGTTCTGTGGACCGATGAGGTTAAAATAGAACTTTTTGGCCGGAATGAGCAAAGGTACGTTTGGAGAAGGAAGGGCACAGAATTTAATGAAAAGGACCTCTGTCCAACTGTTAAGCATGGGGGTGGATCAATCATGCGTTGGGGTTGTATTGCAGCCAGTGGCACAGGGAACATTTCACGAGTAGAAGGAAAATGGATTCAATAAGATTCCAGCAAATTTTGGACGCTAACTTGATGCCATCTGTGAAAAAGCTGAAGTTAAAGAGATGCTGGCTTCTACAAATGGATAATGATCCTAAACACACCTCAAAATCCACGGTGGATTACATCAAGAGGCATAAACTGAAGGTTTTGCCGTGGCCTTCACAATCTCCTGACCTCAACATAATTGAAAATCTATGGATAGACCTTAAAAGAGCAGTGCGTCACAGACAGCCCAGGAATCTCAAATAACTGGAAGACTTTTATAATGAAGAATGGGCGAAGATACCTCAAACAAGAATTGAAAGACTCTTGGCTGGCTACAAAAAGCGTTTACAACGTGTGATACTTGCCAAAGGGGGCAGTACAAGGTATTAATTCTGCAGGGTGCCCAAACTTTTGCAGACACCATTTTTTGTTTTCTGTTCTTTTGAAAGTGTAAATGATGGAAATTAAATCAAACTTTTTTTGACATGTTATAAGAATGTCTAATCTGTAATTTCATGCCTTTTGGAGATTTTTCTATCTTTCCTTGGCTTCTTTTTGCACATTAAAATGAATTTTTGCCTGGGGTGCCCAAACTTTCAAACCCCACTGTATATATATATATTAGCTCTTTTCTTCGCACAGGTTTTTCTGATTTTCACAGATGTAAATATAAATGAGTGTTAAAAATTTGGTAAATCTATAGAGATGTAAATTTGAGATGTCTTAATGTAAGTAAATATTAAGCCATGGTTCTTGGCGTTACCCGAGGAGCACCCACAGCAGATACGGTAAAAAGTGTCAGGATCATTTTTGTAGTTTACTAAGTTCTACACACTGGAGGTGCAATCCAAATTTTGATCTGATTGTCCGTTATCGTTCACACAACATAAGCCACGCATCGGTAATAATGTCATTATGTCAACCCCCCTGTCATTCCCTTAGAGGAGGTTTATTATATTTCTAATTACGTAGTTTTCCTAGTTCCCACCTGAAGAATAGCTATGTTATATTTCATCTTCCTAACATATGGGGAAGAGAATTAGTGATGAATGAGTGAAGGCTCTCGTGTATATATATATATATATATATATATAACTCTAATGGCTGTCTGCACTCAATTATCTCAGTGCAGCAGCTCCAGGTGCACAAACAGCATATAGAAGTCCAAACAAAGAATGGCACTCCAGAGACTTGTGAATAATCAAAGCAGGTGTATTCCAAGATACAAGGTCAAACATTTTTGGGGTCAGAACCCCTTAATCAGGACCTCACCAGCATACCAGGTATGCTGGTGAACCATTCTTTGTCAAAACATTTTTCCACCCATCATAACTCCGAGGTAGAATCCTTTTCATTTAGAGCTCTTGAACATGTCACGATGGGCCCCAGAGGAGGAGATCTACCAAAAAGATTGTCTCAAAGAGAAATGTTCTGGATTTTTACATTAGATACTATGGCCCCCCACGGGCACAATGAAGGTTATGAAATTGCTCCCTTTCTTTGATATCATATTTAATTAATTTTGTAGGTGCATCTATATATTTATTTATTTATATTTTTATAAATTCACTCATTATATATATTTTTTAATCTATATTACATTATTTTCTCAATACATATTTTTTATAAGGTATGTTTTTGGATTATTTAAACTGATTATGATTCAGAGTACATATTAATTGGTGTATGTTCATTATATTCTATTTTACTCTGGGTTTTTTGGGCACTTCCGGTTTTTCACTTCCGGTTCCGGCCTGATGCACAGACCGGAGGTCACAATCTTTCATTTTTTTTGTCACTTCCGGTTTCGTCACTTCCGGTTCCGGGCAGATGCGTGGACAGGAAGTCACAATCTTTCAATTCCTTTAGTAATTAACTCTATTAGTAGTGGGTATAAAATGACCCATTGTGCTCAAAACTTTACTCCTAAGGAAGCCATTTACTGGTGAAACGCGTTGAGTAGCTACATTTGGACATTGTTTTAAGTTAAGTACTTTTTTAAGTTTACCTTTATTTGTAAATTGTTTAATGTTAAATAAACCAGCTATCATATATTAAATAACCAAGGAGCGGTCCTGGTGTGATCTTTATTTCACTTGAAGCTGGTTAACCTGTCACCATCTGGGGCGCACTAAGAAACAAAAGAACCTTGATACGTGTGTCTTTTCCTATATATGGAGGTAAAGGCATAATTGTTGTGTTTGATGTGCCATTCGTGACAACAGTACTACAACAGTACTAGAATTGTTGCCGGAAGGTTCTGCCGTAAGAGAAAATTATAAGGCTTGGTTCTATTACATGCAGAATTACTATTGTTTCAAGGTAAAGGCATAATTGTTGTGCTTGGTGTGCCATTTGGTGACAAACAATACTACACTATATAGTCCTTTCTCTGTCTTGGAGATCCAGAATTGTTGCCGGAAGTTTTTGTATAAGAGGAAACTACAAGGCCCCCTGTTGTTACATGCAAGATTACTATCGCTTCAAGGTACACAGATAAGCCATACCCTGCTAACCACCCCACCGTAACTGTATTACACTATCTCTATGTTTTCTGTTTCTCTTTGAGAGTTAATACACGTCTCGGGAGCTGCTTCATTAGCGATCTGACTACAGGCTGTTTTATATACCAAAATCTGGTAGGGGTACCATCTACATTATATACATTGTTAATCTGTTATTTGCAATTACTACACTATTAGGCGCTTGTTCCCTTCTCATTGTTTCCATATATATATATATACTGTATGTACAGGTTGAGTATCCCTTATCCAAAATTCTAAATCACACATTTCTGGTTCCCCTACTGAGATAATGACATATATATATATATATATATATATATATATAGTTGTTTCTCTGGGGTGCGCCTACAACTTATATACAGTATTTCAAAGGGTTGGTAACCTTTATACAAAAGACAGGAAACCTCTTATGTCATTCTGATAGACAAATAAAATAGAATAGAATTAAGTAGCATCAGTCTTTTTCTTCTCCAAGATTTACATACATTTATTTCTTAAAAATTCTCCTTAAAATAGTATTTACTAAAACTTAGTGCAATAAGACATTTTGTGTACATAGATACAAATTGTTTCTGTAGATACTTGACAATTTATTCTTTCCCTTTAAGGATCTAAATATTATATCACCCAACGCGTTTCATCAATTATGACTTCATCAGGGGTGTCCTTAGTATCCACTACTAAAATATCAAAATTGTCTCAATAAATACAATACATACAGGTATAAACATCAAAAATATATAAAAAGAAGAAATATAGAAAAATACTGTGCAGAAAGGATATTTTTTTTACATAGTTTAAAATTCATAAAAAGGGGGGCGTGGCCTAGCCTGTGAACTGTGAGGAGGCGATTTCAGTGAGCTCCTGCTTAATCTGCTATTTCACCTAGTTTAAAATTGGTGTACGGAGCCCTGAATCCCCCTATTATCTTCTAATACCTAACTCTGCTGTTGGGGATTGAGGGGTTTGGGTTGCGGAGCTGGGGGGCCCTTTTTAGGGTATCTGCAGGTTGCGGCCTTCCCCTCCATCTGAAGCAGGGGACTGCAGTATAATCTCCCCCTGACCGGAAGTGAAGCTATGCGGGCCGCTCGGCGGTGGGGCTCTGAAGAAGTGATCTCCGTCCAGGTGTGGCGTGAGGCGCCAGCGGCAGCGCCAGCAACTGCTCCCCCAGGGTCCCGGCGGCTGACGTCTGGATCGAGCATCGCAGACAGTGGCGGCCCCGTGCGGCCGGTGAGTCCCCCCCGCTGCTTCACTTGTGCACCACTACAGATGCCGGCCCACGGCTGCGGGCGGCTCAGTGTGCAGGGCTGGAGGGGCGCGCGTCTCCCGCTATCACTGGGCGGCGAGGGCCCCCCTACTCCCTCTACTCATCCCTGTGCAGTGGAGATCCCTAGTCCTGGCTCCCAGACGCCTGCCTCTCTCCACTGCAGTGTGCTGCTGTGAAGGAGCTGACACTCAGCAGCCCCAAACCTTGCACGCAGACCTGTTGTGGGATGTGCCACTGAGCATTCAAAGTGGCCAATTCTATATGTATAAGTGCTGCTCCTGCACGTCCATATTATAATTACTATCCCCTTTTTCAGTTATCATACTTTCTGGTGTATATTGCTGTGGGATTGAGTTATTATACTAAGAGTGCCGGTTGGTCTCCCTATACTGGGGCCGAGTGTGCTGGTACGTGTACCAATCCTCCCCAGCTATCGAGCCTGCCGCTACAGCAGTGGGATGTGACCTCCTCTAATATGTGCCCCCCTCGTGCCTCCCTGCAGTCACTTTAGCTGACACTCTTTCACACGCGGCATGATCGCTTCAATGCCGGATTGAGGCCCCCGCTGAGCTCCCCCTATTCTACAGGTGTTGATAGTTTCTCTGGAAGGTGCTGCGTCATGCCTCCTAAGAAGCATAAAGTCTCCAAACCAATCTCTCAGGTTGCCTTTTTCAAGCCTTCTCCCTATCACAACAAGCTTTTGGTGCCTGGGGCCCTTACTACCGGATCGAGCCCCTCGCCTGCGCGGTCTTCTCCTATGGCGACTGCTTCTCCAACTCAAGATTCCCCTCCCTCGCCACGTCTGGAGGATGATGAGGCCTTAACAGTGGGCAACATGAAGCTTTTGTTGCGACAGTTTAAGGATGAGGTGGCGTCTGAGTTTAGGACAATGTTGCAATCCTGCCAAAGCTCTATCGATGACTTGAGTGAAAGAACCGGTCAACTGGAAGCAAAGATGGGTGAGGTGGTGGGCTCACATAACTCCCTTCTTGACTCTCATGATACCCTCGAGGGGGAAGTGGCCGCTCTGCGAGATAAAGTGGCGGATTTGGAAGACCATTCGCGCAGAAGCAACCTTAAGCTCCGGGGGGTCCCTGAATCAGTTTCCAATAGTAGCTTGCATGACTATACTCTGGAAGTCTTCAAGAAACTCCTGCCCTCAGCCACCTCTTCAGATCTGATCCTGGACCGAATCCATTGGGTCCCGAAGGCTCGCAATGCTCCGGAGGGGTCGACAAGGGATGTCCTTATGAGAGTTCACTTCTTCCATATTAAAGAGTCACTACTCAAGGCGGCTAGACCTTCGTCTGACACGGCTGAGGCCTTAGGCCCGCTTCAACTCTTTGGAGACTTGTCGCAGTACACTCTCACCAAGAGACGTTCCTTTCAACCTGTTACCGTTGCTCTTAGGAAAGCTGGCATCGTCTATAGGTGGGGTTTCCCCACTCGTCTGCTGATCTCTAGGGAAGGTTCCACCATTGCTGTATCCTCAGTAGAGGACGGTATGATACTCTTGCACAAGTGGAATTTGGGGGGTGATCGCGGGGCTGGCTCTCCGGACCGCCGACTTCAGCAGGACTGGTCGACGGTTGAGAAATAGGGCCTTGCCTTTGTTACGTCCATTTGCCAGTACCGGCCGCTGTTGAGCTGGTACTACTGTTTTGTGATGTTTTGCTGCAAAATTGCTACAGATCTTGCCTTTGCTGCTCATAGGCATTGACTCTCCGCTATGGTCTTCCTCTTTCTCCAGTTATGACTGTCTATGTGATGTTTAGAGTTCTGTTTTCGGAGATGAGGATGCACAATAGGTTTTAGTCTGTTTTCTCTGCTACAGCCACTAGGATAATTTGTTTGTTTATAAGCCTAGTGTTTTGTTTAAAATATCATGTCGATGTTGCCCTGCCGTTATTTGTTATCTATGCCGTGTGATAATGTGAATTTATAATTACTTAGCTTTGCATTTCTCGGCTGCTTGACTGCGGGGAGGTTGGCCACTAACCTCCCTACTTAGTAGTGTGAGGCGCTGGTTGGCGCCTTACTTTGACTCTGTATCTTTACGGGGTCAGTTTCTTTCCTTTTCTCTATGTCTTTTCTTTCCTTCTCCCCCTGGTTGTTCCCCTTCTGTGTCTTGTTTTCCCCTTGATTGCTGATCTACTCTGTCTAAGTGTTCAGGATACGGAAATTGCCAGGTATGCACCTGTTGGATTGAGCGGTTGGTTCGCTTCCCGATTAGTCAGCTATGGTCAAGTTAGTGTCAATCAATGTTAAGGGATTGAATTCCCCGCAGAAGCGTAAGTTAGCGTTGACCTCCTTCTATAAAATGAAGGCGGATGTGGTCGCGATTCAGGAAACTCATTTTAGGAAATTAGACCCCCCTAGATTCCATGATAATCGTTTCCCTACCTGTCACATGGCAAATGGTCCCACAAAAAAGGCTGGTGTTGCGATATTAATTTCCTCGCACTGCTCCTTCACACTAGACTCCCAAATTGTAGACCCTGAAGGTCGGTACCTTATATTGTTAGGGCTTCTCGACAATGCTAGGGTCACCCTAGTCTCCTGCTATGCACCTAATTCTGGTCAAATGGCATTCTGCAAGAAATTATGCTCTCTGATCCAGAAACATGCTAGGGGGACCATTTGATATTGGGGGATTTTAATACGGTCGTTGATTCTATCATGGATAGATCTCATCCTACTAGATGTGCCTTGCCTAGAAATCGAACCACTCCTGAGAGTAATGCAGGCTTTCGCCACTTGCTGGGTGAATATGACCTTTATGACGCGTGGAGGACTAAACATCCCACAGTTAGGGACTATTCATTCTATTCGCATGTTCACTCCTCGTATTCCAGAATTGATCTTGTTTTGACTACTAAAGATACGTTATCGTCCATTAGGGACATAAGAATATTACTGATGTCCTGGTCCGACCATTCGCCTTTGTTGGTAGTATGGGACTCGGAGGCCTATAAAGTTTCACCAGGCCCCTGGAGGTTGGGGAATTTCTTACTTAGCCACCCTGAGGCCTATCTCGCCATACGAAGTTCCATACAGTTATATCTTGACACTAATAAACCCGAGGATACATCTATCTTTAATAACTGGTGCTCCTTTAAGACTGTAGTACGAGGTTTGGACATTCAAACAGCTTCGCGGCTAAAACGTTCTCAACAACAGGAACGTGTGTTGGCTGAAGGAGAAGTGGCCAGGCTGGAGTTGGCGCATAAAGCCGATCCCCAAAATAGGTCTCCTTTCAAACTTTTGCTAGCCGCCAGGGAGAAAATAAATGTACTGTATTCTCGCTTCGGGAAGTGTACCGTAATATTGCACGACTGAACCAGAGATTTTATGTGTTTGGTAATAAGGCGGGTCATCTTTTGGCCCGAAAGTTACGGAATAGGCAAGCTAGGGCTAGAATCCATTATGTTTGTTCCTCCACAGGATCTAGGGTGTCTGACCCTTATGATATCGCAAACACCTTTGCAGAATATTATTCCCAACTTTATAATTTGCAGTCTGATTCGGCTACTCCCCAACCCATGGAGGTTGAAATACAGTCTTTTCTAAAGGAAATCTCCCTTCCGACGTTGGACTCCGTGACCTGCCTGTCCCTTAGCTCCCCTTGGACTCTGAAGGAATTAGAAGCGGCTATCGATAATCTCCCGGGAGATAAGGCCCCTGGGACTGATGGCTTTCCGTCCCATTTTTATAAAACTTATAAGGCTGAATTGGCATCAGTGCTGCTGTTAGTTTTTAACGAGGCATCAGATGTGGGGCGGCTTCCGAGGGAAATGCTTGAAGCACAAATTGTTGCTATCCCTAAACCTGGTAAACCTCCTACATCTGTTCAAAATTACCGACCTATAGCTTTATTGAACGCTGACGTTAAACTTTTTGCGAAGCTTATAGCTAATCGTCTCTCCCCGCTTCTACCGTCTCTAATAGCTGCTTATCAGGTGGGTTTTGTTCCGGGCAGGCAGGCCCCGGACAACACTCGGAGAGTATTTGACGTCATGGAGCACTGCAATGCACATAGAACCCCCCTTTTAATTCTTTCGTTGGACGCCGAAAAGGCGTTCGACAGACTTCATTGGGGATATCTGAGAGCTGTTCTTGGAAAATTTCGGATTTATTGGGAGGTTCCTAGACTCGATTTTTGCTCTATACTCCCCTTCCTCTGCAAAGGTGTTTGTAAATGGGTGTCTGTCAGGAAGATTCACTATATCGAATGGCACTAGGCAGGACTGCCCATTATTGCCCCTTATATTTGCTCTTGCTATTGAGTCCCTAGCTGAAACTATCAGGTCTGAGGTGACAGTTACAGGCCCCGAGATAGGAGGACTGACTCACAAGGTTAGCTTGTTTGCTGACGATATCTTGCTCTGTTTGACTCGCCCTGACACTTCCCTCCACACCCTCCATAGTATCCTTGATAAATATTCTAGGATTTCCTACTATAAATTGAACACTTCTAAAACGGAAGCCCTACCGATTCATATCCCACCACGCACTCTGACTTTGCTCAAAGACAGGTACAGATACGCTTGGCAAACGCGATCTATCAAATATTTGGGTATCCATCTCTCTCTGGATGGGGACCTATATGATTGTAACTACGTGCCTTTATTGAATGCATTTGAGAGATTGATTAAGGAGTGGTTCCTCCATGAAATCTCGTGGCTGGGGCGGATCTCCGCAACCAAAATGATACTGCTCCCTAAACTTCTCTACTTGTTTCGGGCTATCCCTCGTAGCTTCCCCAAACCTCTCAACATTAGGGCTAATAAAATTTTGTCTCACTTTATTTAGAAGGGGTCCAGGCCCTGCATTGCTAGACAGATCCTGATTTTACCCAAGACTGTGGGAGGGGTTGCTTACCCTAGTTTAGAGGCATACCACTCCGCGTGTCTTCTCAGTCAGGCTCTAGATTGGTTCACCACGCATACCACCAAGCCTTGGGTCCTCATAGAAAGGTCTTTTTTGGGGCTGATTGACATTAGAGATCTCTTTTTGTTATCTATCCATGGTGTTCCACAATGGCAGGGCCCAGGGGAAGCGATTAGAAGCACCTTGAAGCTTTGGCATTCAGTGGTTGCGTCTGACCCAACCATTTTGCTGCCGTCTGCGATTTATCAATTAGAACTGTTGTCGGTACTATACCCAATCTCGCGCTTGAAGCTTGGACAGATGCTGGGATTGTGAACTTTAGGGATCTCTGTTCGGACAGAGGTTTAGTGCCCTTCTCCAGCTTGCAATCCCGATACCATATACCAAAACGTGATTTCTTTAAGTACTTTCAACTGCGCCATTGGCTTCATTCTTGTGCTGGAGGCTCGAGAAGTCTTGTTCCTATCCCTGCTTCTGTGTTTTCTAGATTGTATTCCCCTGGTCATAGGGGTGGGATATCCAAATGGTACCAATATATTATCCTTCTGACTAAAAAGGGTAAAACTCCCTCGCAGCTCAAATGGGAAAGGGATCTTTCTATAGTCCTCCGAGAGGAGGAGTGGGACAATATCTCTTCAACGTGTTTTAAGATTTCTAAATGTCTCCAACATTCTGAAATGTATTACAAATTATGTCACAGGGCGTACTTTACTCCGCAGCGGCTTCATAGCATTTGGCCCTCGATTTCCCAACTTTGTTGGAGGAACTGTGGACAGGTGGGCAATATTCTACATATTTTCTGGGAGTGCCCGCTTTTGAGACCGCTGTGGATGGATGTGTTCTCCCTTATGCGGGAGGTGTTGGGGGTGGAGGTGCCAATGAATCCCATGTTTGCCTTATTTCATTATTCATCATGTCTCTTACTAAACTGTGATAGATATGTGGCTGGTCATATCCTTATTTCCACTAAGGCAGCAATCGGACAGCTGTGGAAATCGCAGTCAATACCCGTTATCCGAACTATTATCAATAACACCCACAAACACTTCTTATTTGAAACAGCGGGAGGTGTATATTCTATGTCACCTCCCTCAACGCTGAGGAATTGGCTGAAATGGAGGGAATTTCGGGTTCGGCAGGGTCATACTATATCTGTTACGAATTCCACAGACCTGTCACAATTGCACTCCTCACATTCAGATTCTAACTGATAGTACCAGTCACCTATGTCTAATCCTCTATACCATTCTCTGGTTATGCCGTTTCTAGGAACACAGTTATTGCAGAGCTTTGCCTTTGTCTTTATGTTACCCCTTGTGTGTCTTTGTCTTGTATCTTTCCTTATCCTACTTCTTTTTCTGCATTATTAGTTGTGTTTTTCTGTTTTGTATCTGTTATGTATTTTATTTGTCTGTTGATGTGGTGCCAAGATTAGGAGTACGCGATGGACGACCTGCACGCTTTGTTCTAAATGTCAAAGTATTTTGTAAACTTTTGCAGGTCATTCACTTTGGTTACTTTTGTCGATATTTTCTGTGAAATGTACTGTACTTCTTGGTTTTATTTCTGTTTCTCTAAAAATTTTATAAAAACCATTATTCAAAAAAAATTCATAAAAAGAATCATGAAGAATAGATGTACAGCTGGAATGGAGGTTTAAATACAGGATACCTCCTGCATATATATTACATCAAGTTTTCTCTAAGTATAAACTTTCCGAGGAACTTCTTATTAACCACTTAACTGACGATTTATTTCGCAAAAAAACGCTCCGAAATTGTCGGGTTTTTTTATGAGTGAATTAGGTGAAGAACATGAATTTAACCCTATCCCAAATGATTTTAGTTAAAAAAAAGAAAAAAATATATATTTTTTTTATTTTTTTTCAAAAAAAATATTTTTTTCCCAAACATCAAAACATCAATTGGGAACATCGTGACTAACAGAACATCGGGAACATCGCGACCATCGTGGCTTTCATTTTGAAAGCTGAGACAGCCTCGAGGTAGGCAGGGAGTTCTGGGGGCAGCAAGGGAGGGTTTATTTACACTCCCCAGCGGCTGCCATTGTCTGCAGCCGCTGGAGGGGGAAGATCCTGCCGTGCTGACTGATCAGCAGTGATCGGCAGCACGGCAGACACAGGGGGAGAGTGCAGGGAGGCAGAGGGACCTTCCAGTCCCTCTGTCAGCAGCAGCGAAGGGAAGTTTCTCTTCCCTGACGCTGCTAACACTCTCTATCTGACTGGTCGCATCCCGTGCGACCAGGTCAGATAGAGCACTTGCAGGCATGGTCGCATCTGATGCGACCATGCCAGGCAAGTGGTTAATGTTTTAGGTTTTTTTTCAGAAACAAATGCTACATTTACTATTTGGAGCAATATCCAAAGAGCCAACAAAGAAGAACAACAGGATACTGACATAAACAATAAATCCATTAGTAAATTGTTAAATTAATAGCCCCAACAGCTTCAGTCATCACGTAACAGAGATGCATACAGATGGAAATAACATCATCTTACAATTACATTTCTAAATTCTTACATCAGTTTTTGTTTTATATCAAAACTGGCTTAATGAAGATTATTTATGAGACTATGAAATAAATATTTGAATATTCAATCATTTAATTTGTGATTTGTACTTACTCAAACATTACTCAATTAACTGCCCATAGTGTGATCTCCTTGATTAGATTGATGTTCTCTTCAATATCAGTAATCTGACAGTTGCTTTGGCTGGTGCCTCTTATTCTGTATTATGTAACTACTTGTAGAGTTTTCCCTCAGGGGAATTTTTCGGGATTCCTAATTGATAATACATTCGGTTAGCATATTCTATCAGGATATACCTTCCTATAATGAATATTTAGTAATCCAGTGACTTACTAGTTTTCAAATCAATGTTTTATCCTGCATTCGGCCAGATTGCCACCCAAATGATTTCCCTCTGGCTGCCCTCTTATTCAAAGATAACTGAATTATCATCTGGAAGTAAATATACATTCCCTATTGAGCTTATTGTAATGTTTTAATTACTTACTAATTTTCCCAATCAGTGTTCTCAGCCAATTTTGCGGGAAAGCAAAAATTAGAGGATTCCAACCAACTCCTTGGATTCTATAATTATAATAAATTTGTAAATTATAAATTCATTAAACTCCTATTTAATATAACAATTTCTATCAAATCTTTTAGGGTTTAAAGGTTTGTACAATAACCAATCAATAATTATTAGTTACCTTTAAAGTAAAGATCCCTCTCCTGGTCTGTCCTGTTTCCTTGTCTATCAGATAATGGAAGCAGTGTCTTACCTTTCATCTATTTATACCCATTTCACCATTACATCACTTCCTTTTAATTTTCATTGGTTGACACTAATTACTCCTTAATTTCTTATTTTTAGCATCTTTTCCTATTTAACCCCATTTTAGTATAGATGAATATTTGTAGTGATCTATATTTATAATATATTACATTGGCAGTACACATGGTGTAAAGGTTAGCATTACTGCCTCACAGCACTGAGGTCATGGGTACGATTCCCACCATGGCCCTAACTGTGTGGAGTTTGTATATTCTCCCCGTGCTTGCGTGGGTTTCCTCTGGGTACTCCGGTTTCCTCCCACATTCAAAAAATTATACTGATAGGTTAATTGTCTCCCAACAAAATTAACCCTAGTGTGAATGTGTGTGTGTGCATGTAGTAGGGAATATAGATTGTAAGCTCCATTAGGAGCAGTGACTGATATGAGTGGTCAAATATTCTCTGTAAAGCGCTGCAGAATATGTGTGCGCTATATAGATAACTGGTAATAAATAAATATCTATATCCATGGTTATGGTGCGTAGTCGCGTTCCATAGTTACTATGAAAAGAGGAATAAAACACAACTGCGGACATCAGCATCAGACAAAATTTAGACCAGAATAATCCTGCATAGGAGACCACAAATAGGTTGAACTTGATGGACAAATTGTCTTTTTTTCAACCTTAGATACTATGTTATGTTACTATGTATATAATATATCTATATATACACATAATATATAATATACTTGTCATTATCTCAGACCCAAAAATGTGGGATTTTGAATTTTGGATAAGGGATACTCAACCTGTACATATATATGTATCTATCTATCTATCTATCTATCTATATATATATATATATATATATATATTAGTATTAGAACTAACACTGGTATTTTGCTTTTACACGATGAGTATCCCTTATCCGAAATTCTTGGGACCAGAAGTATTTTGGATATCGTATTTTTCTGTAATTTGGAATAATTGCATACCATAATGAGATAACATGGCGATGGGACCTAAGTCTAACCACAGAATACATTTATGTTTCATATACACCTTATACACACATCCTGAAGGTAATTTTAGCCAATATTTTTAATAACTTTGTGCATTAAACAAAGTGTGTGTACATTAACACAATTCATTTATGTTTCATATACACATTATACACACAGCTTGAAGGTCATTTAATACAATATGGTTTTTTTTTGTTTTTTTTGTTTTTAAAAATGTTTTTATTGGTGATTGTGCATATACAGATTACAGTAACTGTCAAACATTGGGAGAAAGACCATACAAAAACTGTCAAAGTACATCAGCCATACAGTACAAGTAAGTTTAACATAGAAAATTCTGTATATTTGAAAAACTGGTATGTCTGGTTCAAATAGTCATTTATACAGGGCATCCCCTCAGACTCAATATAATTATATAGAGTAAAAACATTGCATTCCGGTTTTAATAGTAACAACTAACATAATACCATTTTTTTTCCATTTTCTGATATAGAGAAATAAAGAAGAAAAGATAAAGAGAAGGACAGAAATGAGAAAAGAAGAAGAAACTAAAAATAGAGAGGGGTGAAATGTGAAAAGAGTGGGAGAGGGGCATTAGGTGAACAGGTAGCTAAATATACGTCGACATCTAGTCCGTGGTAGATCAGATTAATATAAACTTTGTAAGAAAGGAGTGAACAATGAATGTGTAGCCTAAGACCTGCTATATTTTAAAGACCAGGTAGTGTCCTCAAAAACTTGCATAACATTTGAATGTATTTCTGTTGGCAGAAAGTCTAAATAAAATTCCCATCTGTCAAAAAAGTTCTGTATTCCCTTTTCTACATTATACATTGCTGTTCTTCGGTCAAAATAAAGTATGTTCAACAATTCACTTCTCAACAGTGATACCGTAGGGATAGATTTTGATATCCAGAATGATAGAATTAATTTCTTAGCTATCGTTATCAATACCGACAATAATGGAAGCACAGTCTTAGGAAGTATTGAGGGAGTCCAGCCAGTAGGAAAGCTTCCCACGAGATAGGTAATCTGGATTTGGTCAATTGTTGTATAAAATTGTGTATTTTGTACCAGAATCTTTTTACCTTCGTACATTTCCATATATTGGCCCTCATTCCGAGTTGTTCGCTCGGTATTTTTCATCGCATCGCAGTGAAAATCCGCTTAGTACGCATGCGCAATGTTCGCACTGCGACTGCGCCAAGTAACTTTACTATGAAGAAAGTATTTTTACTCACGGCTTTTTCTTCGCTCCGGCGATCGTAATGTGATTGACAGGAAATGGGTGTTACTGGGCGGAAACACGGCGTTTCAGGGGCGTGTGGCTGAAAACGCTACCGTTTCCGGAAAAAACGCAGGAGTGGCCGGAGAAACGGTGGGAGTGCCTGGGCGAACGCTGGGTGTGTTTGTGACGTCAACCAGGAACGACAAGCACTGAAATGATCGCACAGGCAGAGTAAGTCTGGAGCTACTCTGAAACTGCTAAGTAGTTAGTAATCGCATTATTGCGAATACATCGGTCGCAATTTTAAGAAGCTAAGATTCACTCCCAGTAGGCGGCGGCTTAGCGTGTGTAACTCTGCTAAATTCGCCTTGCGACCGATCAACTCGGAATGAGGGCCATTGTGTATAAAGGTAGCGTTAGAGACTGAACATTTTTGACATGCACTACTTTCTGATCGCAACATTTGACTCATTTGGGCCTGTGAAATATACGCTCTGTTAAGAAATTTAAAGTGTATTTCCTGTAATTATGCTGCTCCTAACCACTTATAGACAGAATGAAATTGCTGGACTATCCTAGCTGATGTATCAAATTCTGGAAAATCTTTAGACCATTGCTCCCAGGTATTTTGCCGCGAAACCATATTAATAGAGTCGATCAGATCATTATAAAGATACCTTATCTTGAATTTACATTGTGAAGTTAATGCAAAAAGTGATGATAGGGCTCAGTGGCGTAAGTTCGCCCCAGTCGCCCGGAGGCATGATAAGTGTTGGTGCCCCCCCCCCCTACATACTGTAGACACACACGCCCTTCATATATAGCTATCCGGCACTCATGTTGAACAGTAGTAGCGTGCTCAGGTGCCTTTCCCAATAGTAATATAGATACACATACAAAGTGGACGCACTCCAAGTCAGTCATCACAATAAAATAGACACCAGCATACCTTTATAGCAAATCTACAGTACTCCCTCACCCACTAGCGTGTCACAATGTAGATGCTTTGGCGCAGTGGTGTGCCGATATACAGTATGTATATATCAAAAACACACAAACGCCACTTTCAAGAACAATACAGCAGGGGATTAAGTCTGACTGCCCTGGCTCAGTTAATAACAATCCCCATAATTATAGGGATTGATGAGGAGGGCTCCATGTGTAGGCTACACAACAGCTCTTCTTCCTATTTTAACACCATAAGTACCTGTGTAGCAGCCTATAAAGTGGGTGACCCCCGCATCAGCAGTGTGTGGATGGGCTCCGCAGCAGAATGACGGAAGACGCAGAAATAACTCTGATATCCCGCTCAGATTAGGGGACACAACGTCCAGTGACTGCTCTCTACACTCTCACATACAGCAGGCAGGGTGTCATGCAGGGTGGCGGACATGGAGAATTAAGCAGATGTTCATCACAAGGCTTTCTCTCCTAGCGTTAGTCCTGATCACAGTTCAGGGACAAATCATAGGGAAGTGTGGAGGTGGCAGGTCACACTGGAGAAGGAGGAGGTGGATAGCAGCTCCCAGGACTCTAGTCTGCACTCCCTCTCCCCGGCCGGAGGCGAGAACCAGACAGCTGTACTATTGCGAGACCTGTCACATAGAATTTGATGGCAGATAAGAAATACTTGGGCTATGTAGTCTGCCCCTGTACACTCATGCACTAGGGTTAATTTTTGTTGGGAGCCAAATAACCTACCTATCCAGAGTACCTGGTGGAAATCCACGCCAGCAATGGGAGAATATACAAACTCTACACAGTTAGGGCCATGGCGGGAACAAAACCCATGTCCTTAGTGCTGTGAGGCAGTAATGCTAACCATTACACCGTCCACACTAAAGGGAGTATGCAAGTCACTTTATTCCATGGACACTAACATACTGCGCACTGATACAGTAAATGATAATACTATATATATATATATATATATATATATATTCATCTTGTGGTTCAGTACTCACTATTGTATATGCAGTTGCCTGGGTGCCCTTGCTGATAATGATGTATATAAGTGTGGCGTCCTTTCCTTAGATGCTCCCAACACCAGGTGAGAGATACTGCATGGCACTCCAGGACTTATTTAAATCAATAAACTTTTACCGCAATATATCAACGATTCTGGGTTATATATTGCAGTAAAATGTAATTGATTCAAAGACGTCCTGGAGTGCCATGCAGTATCTCTTACCTGGTGTTGGGAGCATCTAGGGATGTCACACTTTGCCTCTATATATATATATATATATATATATATATATATTTTTTTTTTTTTTATTTATTTTTTTTTTTTATAGGACTGTGAGCCTGACACTCCTTTGAGGGTACAATGAATTCTTGCTGTGGTGCCCTCCTTAGGTCAAAGCAACGGTCTCATATAGATGTAGAATTCAGTGGCACTCCACAGACTTGTAATACTTGTAGTACAGTTAATACTCCATACTTTATTTAATTCATGGATTAATTATTTATTATTAATATATTCAAGTCTGCGGAGTGCCACTGAATTCCCCATCTCTCTCTCTCTATATATATATATATATATACATTTACTTATTCTGGTGCCCCCACAAGAAGTTTTAATATATTGCTGGGAGGTGCTGCACTTAGGATCCCTTCAGTAATGACACACACAGCAGCACCTTTATATAATCAATATTTCAATCTGGTACTATAGATTGTCATCAGGTATGGTATCCTGGTGACAATCTATAGTACCAGATTGAAATATTGATTATATAATGGTGCTGCTGTGTGTGTCATTATTGAAGGGATCCTAAGTGCAGCACCTCCCAGCAATGTATACAATAAGCCCCCCCCTCCCGCGCGCGCGCCCGCCCGGCCGCCCAATGACCGGCATTCGGCACGCACGATAATGTGACCGTCACAAGGATGGGTAAGTGAGGCTGCCCTGGACCTCCACTTACCCGCAGAGCCGGAGCACACAGCGGCTGGCCGGTGGGATTTTCCCTCAGAACGCTGAGGGTGCGCATGCTGCTATGAGCTCCTCCTCCTCCGGTGACAGGTTCCAGGCTGCGAGTAGCTCCTCCAGTCCTCCTGATCTGCGGGCTCCCCCTGACACTGACACGAAAGCTCCTCTTCAGGAGTCAGGCAGCGGGAGACAGTGTGGAGGAGATGCGCCCCCTTGAGGCCAGGAGCCCGGCGGCAGCCGACTCCACTGCCTCCCAGAGTTCCGCCCCTGATAGGGCTGTAGGGTTAGATCTATCTAGAAACAAATCATAGGAACCAGAAATCTTTTTACTATCAACATAATGTCTAACCTGAAGAAATAAAAAGAAATGAGAATTGGGGATGTCATATAAATCTTTGATTTGTTGGAAAGAGTACATGACACCTCCTGGGTCGAACACTTTGCGAATCACAGTTAATCCTTTAGTCTTCCAAGAGAGAAGATGTGGTGACATAAGAGATGGCTTAAAATCTGGGTTTCCCCAGAGAGGCAAATATTTGGTCAAAAAAGGGTTTGTTCCCATACGCTTGTGGAAGACAGACCATGCTCTGTAGGTATCCCTAAATAAAATATTATGGTTGAATCCCTCAGGCAACTTATGTCCCAGTAAATGTAGCAACGCCGCCGGAGAATAAGGAGCCAACACTGCTTCTTCCAGTGAGAGGTTAGTAAAGTGTGATTGGTTTAAACACCAGTCCGAGATATATCTAAACGCTGCTGCGCATGAGAAAGTGTATATGTCAGGAAGACCCAATCCCCCCTTGTCTTTGTGTAAAAGCAGCTTGGCTCTTGCTTTTTCTGCTTCTGCTTTCAGCTTGGCTCTGGCTTGGTTCCTGGGCTTTTTATTATTCCAGATAAACTTTCAGAAGATATCATTACATCTATCCTGATCAGATTTTGACAAAAAGAGTGGGAGCATCTGTAACACAAAAGACAATTTAGGGAACAATACGCTTTTGACTACCGCTATCCTGCCCATAAGAGACAGTGGCAATGACATCCAGGTCTTCGCAATCTGAGCAATTTTTGTATAGATGGGGTGAAAATTAGCTGAATAGAGAGTCTGCAAATTAGGAGTAATAAGAATACCTAGATATTTCAACTGAGACATGACTAAATTAAACAAGGAGAGTGGCGGGCAATTTGGGAGTAAATCAGGTCTGGTCAATCTGAGTATTTCTGATTTAGCTGCATTTATTTTATATCCAGCAAATGAGCTGAATGCGGAAATTTCCTGTAAAATAGACGGTATCGATAGGGATGGTTGTGACACAAACAGGAGCATGTCATCTGCAAAAAGTGATAATTTGAGTTCCTCTCTACCTACCTTAATGCCTGTAAATGTAGGGTTAGCCCGTAAGGATATGGCTAAGGGTTCTAGGGCAAATGCGAACAAAAGTGGAGAAAGAGGGCATCCTTGTCTAGCACCTCTGTGGATTGGTATTGGTTCAGAAATAAAATTATTAGCTACTATTCTCGAGATTGAGGCCGAGTTTAGTATTTGAATTATTGAAATAATCTGAGATGGAAAACCAAAATGATTAAGATTCTCGTAGTTTTGGTCCCAAACCACCATATCAGACGCTTTTTCAGCATCAAGTGAAAGTAGCACATGGAGATCATTAATATGAATATCATCCAGAGTATGTAAAATTGTTAGAACCTTCCTGATATTGGTGACTGCGTTACGGCCCCAAACCCTGTCTGATCTCTATGTACTAGGAATGGGACCACCCCTTTGAATCTCTCTGCTAATATCTTAGTGAAGATCTTATATACTACATTTAACAATGATACAGGGTAGTAGGAGCCCGGGAGGTCAGGGTCTCTCCCTGGTTTCGGGAGGACCTTGATGATTGCATCATTGAAATAGGGAGGAAATGAATTGCCAGAAAGAAAGAAATTAAAAAGATTAGTTAATGGCTGAGCTACAGAATTTTGAAGACGCTTGTAAAATTCCCCCAATATCCATCCGGACCCAGGGCTTTATCTAACTTGAGAGTTTTAATAACTGAAAGTATTTTATTATTTTATTTTATTAACAGTTTCTTATATAGCGCAGCAAATTCCGTTGCGCTTTACAATTTGAAATAACAATTACAAACTGGGTGATAACAGTCATAGAGGTAGGAAGGCCCTGCTCGCAAGCTTACAATCTATAGGCATATGTACATAAGGAAAGGTGCTATCTATTGCATAGAATGAGAAGACATGTGAGGATATGTGTGGACTGTACAGAGTGGATGTAATTTGATAGCAAGGTTTATGAAAGTTATGTGGGCGGTTCAGGAATTTGATACGCTTGCCTAAAGAGGTGAGTTTTGAGGGAACGCTTGAAGGTTTGGAGACTAGAGGAGAGTCTTATTGTGTGTGGTAGGGCATTCCACAGAGTGGGTGCAGCCCGATGAAAGTCCTGCAGTCGTGAGTGGGAGCGAGTAATGAGTGTGGATGAGAGACGCAGGTCTTGTGAAGAGCGCAGAGGTCGGGTTGGGAGATATTTTGTGATAAGCGAAGTGATGTACGTTGGTGTAGTTTGGTTGATGGCCTTGTGTGTGAGTAAAAGTATTTTATATTGAATGCGGTAGAATACAGGTAACCAATGGAGGGACTGACAGAGTGGATCTGCAGACGATGAACGTCTAGCGAGGAAGATAAGCCTCGCCGCTGCATTCAGAATGGATTGTAGTGGTGAGAGTCTCGTTTTGGGAAGACCAGTTAGGAGACTATTGCAATAATCAATGCGGGAGATAATGAGAGCGTGGATTAGAGTTTTAGCAGTGTCTTGTGTAAGGTATGGTCGTATTTTGGATATGTTTTTTAGATGCATGTAACATGATCTTGAGACAGATTGAATGTGGGGAACAAAGGACAGATCAGAGTCAAGGATGACACCAAGGCAGCGAGCTTGTGGGGTAGGGTAGATAGTCGAGTTTTCAACAGTGATAGAGATATCAGGTTGGTGCCTACTATTGGCCGGTGGAAATATAATTAACTCTGTCTTTGAAATATTAAGTTTGAGGTGGCGAGATGTCATCCAGGATGAGATAGCAGAAAGGCATTCAGTGACACGGTCCAGTACAGATAGGGACAAGTCAGGGGAGGATAGGTAGATTTGAGTATCATCTGCGTACAGATGATACTGAAAACCAAAAGAGCTGATTAGTTTACCAAGAGATGAGGTATAGATAGAGAAAAGCAGAGGACCCAAGACTGAACCTTGCGGTACTCCAACTGAAAGAGGTAGCGAAGAGGAGGTAGATTCAGAGAAGCGAACACTGAAGGAGCGATTAGATAGGTACGAGAGGAACCAAGAAAGGGCTGTGTCTTTAAGACCTAGGGATTGTAGTGTCTGTATGAGAAGAGAGTGGTCTACAGTGTCAAATGCAGCAGATAGATCTAGAAGAATAAGTAGTGAGTAGTGGCCTTTAGACTTCGTAGTGACCAAATCATTAACCACTTTAGTCAGTGCCGTCTCTGTGGAATGTTGGGAACGGAAGCCTGACTGAAGTGGGTCCAACAGAGTGTATGAGTTAAGAAAGTGTGTGAGTCGAGTGTAGGCAAGTCTCTCAAGTAGCTTCGAGAGACAAGGGAAAGTACTTCCTCTTCCGAGATAGGACTAGTCAAAGTAGCTATTTGTTCATCTGTAAGTTTAGGAAGGGAAATTTTGTCCCAGAACTTGGATTTATTAACAATATCAATCGGTTCCTGGGAGTATAAGTCACTGTAAAATAAGTGTAATACCTTAATAATATCCGAGCCTGTCGTATGAGTCACCCCCATAGGGTCTTTCAGGGATAGAATAATAGAGCTGGTTCTCTCGCTTTGTAGAAGATTTGAGAGTAATTTACTTTTTTTGTTTCCATATTTGTGAAACAAAAATTTGTTAGATCTAATTTTAGAATCTCCCGTTTGTTGCAATAATGATTTGAAAGCTATTTTAGATTGTTCATAAGTTAATTTATGTGCTGGTGAGGGATTTTGTCTAAGAGTGCGGTAGGCCTGTGTTAGAGCCGTTTGGGAGTCCAGAAGGGCTGCTTGTCTGTGTTTTCTATGATGCGAGGCGAATGAGATAATTTGGCCGCGAAGAACTGCTTTCGCTGTTTGCCAGAATAATGCGGGTTCCAAAGCATGTGCTGCGTTCACTGAAACATAATCATTCCAGACTGATTGGAGCATAGTCTTAAAAGTATTAGAGGCCGCTAAGGAGGAGGGGAAGCACCATATTTTGCAGTTGCCTGAGGGGGCCAAAGAAAATAGAGTACACCAGATTAGAGCATGATCTGTCAACCCGATAGGTTCTATACCTGAACCATCTATCCGGGAAGCTAGTTCAGACACGGGTAGCAGATAGTCGAGCCTGGAATACATAGTATGTGGGGCAGAGTAATAGGTAAAATCCCTGTCTAGAGGGTGATGCATCCTCCAGATATCAGCTAAATGCAATTTTCGGATTACATAATTAATACCGAATTTCCATTTTTGATAGGAGTTTGAGGCAGTGGATTGTCTATCCATGTAAGAATCTAATTATAAACTAAATTCATATCTGCCCCTATAATCAGTTGTGAATCCATATGTGGGTACAACATGTTAACAATATTAAAGAAAACATTTTTGTCATAGATCGTAGGTGTCACAACTGAGGGCCTGAGCTGACGGGAGGCAGCCTCAGTTGTAGGGGCTGAGATGTAACGGAACCTGGGAGGTTGTATCAGACCCCTAGACATGTAAGTAACATGTAGAATAACTGCCCGAAGGCGTGACCATGACAACCAGGATAAAAGTCAATGATGTTTATTATGACAAACTCCGTAACACAGCAGCAGTAAAAGGAAACATAAAAGTCAACAGAGGAGAAATACTATTCCTGGGTACTACAGGGTGGCAAGGGCCACAGGCACTGGTAGTGTGAGACAGTTCTTGTAATCTTCTAGTTGGAAAGTCCTTACCAGGCCTGACTGTAGCAATGGAGAGAACCCAGGATCGTACCAGCTGATGTTCCAGGAAAGGCTGGGCTGCTGAAGGTAAAACGGCTGCTGTGGATACTGGCTGGATCCAGACTGTTGTTGGTACGGAGTGGATACTGGCTGGAACCAGTTAAATAATAAACGAACTGGAGAGCGATGAAATAATAATGAAGTTTGGAGTTTGAGAGCGGTGAAATAATAATACCGGTGGAGAGTGGTAAACTGCAGAAAAGGACACCGGCCCTTTAAGAGAAGCTATACACTGCTGGAAGCTGGGCTGGAAGCAGGTGATTGTTTGAGAGCGGTGAAATAATAATACCGGTGGAGAGTGGTAAACTGCAGAAAGGACACCGGCCCTTTAAGAGAAGCTGTACACTGCTGGAAGCTGGGCTGGAAGCAGGTGATTGTTGTAGCTGGAAACAGGTGAGTCCAGAATGGATCGGAGAGTCAGGCTACACCGCAGATGGAATGCTGGTGCGGGTCTCTATAGCAGAAGTCTGGAGACAGGAGCTGGAACCTGGAAGACAACCACAGGAGAGAGACAAACTGGAACTAGGTTAGACAACCAAAGCACTGACGCCTTCCTTGCTCAGGCACAGCATACTTATACCTGCAGCAAGGAAGGGGTTGGCTAGGCAATTATGCAAATCAACAATACAGACAGCAGATTGGTGGAAATAATCAGATGACAAAATCCAAGATGGCTGCGCCCATGCAGACACTTGGAGGGAAGTTTGGTTTGTAATCCATGTGAAAATTGAAACAGTAATGGCGACGCCGGCCACAGGAGACAGGAGACGCCAGACTGACAAGCGCACATTTAACCACGCGGGCACAGCGGAGGCCGCGGCTGATGAAATCACCACTCTGACATTCTGCATGTGGAAACTCAGGAACAGCGGAATCCGGTCCTGGAACGCTGAGCCAGCCTTAGGAGGCATCTGAAGGGTAAGTAATGGCGTCCAGATACCCGGATCGTGACAGCACCCCCCCCTTTAGGAGTGGCCCCAGGACACTTCTTAGGCTTTAAAGGAAACTTTGCGTGGAAATTTCGGACCAAGGCAGGAGCATGGACGTCTGAGGCATTGGTCCAAGAGCGTTCTTCAGGACCATAGCCCTTCCAGTCAATGAGGTATTGTAACTGACCGTAACGGAAACGTGAGTCCAAAATCTTGGCCACCTCGTACTCGACTCCCCGTTGAGTCTGAACTTTGGGAGCTGGAGGAAGTGCGGAATGAAACCGATTCAGGATCAGCGGTTTCAACAAAGAAACATGAAATGTCCTGGGTATTTTCAAGAAGGATGGTAACTGTAACCTGTAGGCAACAGGATTGATGACTTGTTCAATCTTGAAGGGTCCGATGTAGCGAGGTGCAAATTTCATGCTGGGAACTCTCAACCTCAAATTCTTCGTGGACAGCCACACACGATCACCCACCTTGAGAGCAGGAACCGCTCTACGCTTCCTATCGGCAAACTTCTTATACCTGAATGAGGCTTTAAGCAGGGCTGCACGGACGTTCCTCCAGTTATTTGAAAACTGACGCAAGGTGACATCCACTGCTGGAACAGAAGTTGCGGGAAGCGGTTGGAATTCTGGGACTTTAGGGTGGAATCCATAATTAATGAAGAATGGTGTAGAAGAAGATGAGGAATGGTATTGATTGTTGTGGCTGAACTCGGCCCAAGGAAGGAGTTGAACCCAGTCATCTTGAGAGGAAGACACATATATACGGAGGAAGGCCTCCAAGTCCTGATTCACCCTCTCGGTTTGACCATTGGTCTGAGGATGGTAAGCCGTGGAAAACTTTAACTTGACTTGGAGGGCTTGACACAAACTTCGCCAAAATTTGGCTACAAATTGTACTCCACGATCCGAGATGACCTCTTCAGGAAGACCGTGAAGTCGGAAGATCTCTTGTATAAACACTTGAGCCAACTTGGAAGCTGACGGAAGACCGGTGAGAGGGATGAAATGTGCCATCTTGGTGAACCGGTCAACTACCACCCAGATGGTATTAAACTTGTTGCAGATAGGTAGATCGGAAACAAAGTCCATCGACAAATGGGTCCAAGGTCGACGGGGAACAGATAATGGAACCAGTTGCCCCGCAGGCGACTGGCGGGAGACTTTGTGTTGGGCACACTTTGGGCAGGAGGCAATAAATTCCATAACGTCCTTCTTCAGAGTTGGCCACCAGTAGGACCTAGAAATAAATTCAAGGGTTTTCTGAATGCCTGTATGTCCAGCAAAACGGGAAGCATGGGCCCAATGCATGAGCTTCTTCCTTAGAACTGGCTTAACAAAACTTTTCCCTGGTGGAGGCGTAGAGTCCATCCCTACCGTGGAGAATGCCAACGGATTAATAATAGGATGCTTGTCTGCAGACTCGGACTCATTTTCTTGCTCCCATGAGCGGGAAAGGGCATCGGCCTTACGATTCTGAGAACCCGGACAGAACTGGAGTTTAAAGTCAAACCTAGAAAAGAAAAGTGCCCATCTGGCCTGACGAGGATTCAGACATTGTGCGCCTTTGAGATATAAAAGATTTTTGTGGTCGGTAAGTATGGTGATTGAGTGGGAAGCTCCCTCCAACAGGTATCTCCACTCCTCCAGAGCGAGCTTGATGGCTAGCAACTCCTGATCGCCAATGGCATAGTTGCGCTCAGCTGGGGAGAACTTCCGAGAGAAGAAACTGCAAGGATGTAGATGTCCATCTTTGGCCCTCTGGGATAACACCGCTCCTACTCCAACGGAGGAGGCATCTACCTCTAAGATAAAAGGAGAGTCGGTGTCGGGCTGTTTCAGAACTGGTGCAGAGATGAACCGTTGCTTCAGAAGGTGAAAGGCCTGTGTAGCTTCCTCGGACCACTTGGACGGATTAGCACCTTTCTTGGTTAATGCAGTGATAGGCGCCACGATGGTGGAAAAGTCTCGTATAAATTTTCTATAATAATTGGCGAACCCTAAGAACCTCTGGACCCCTTTGAGGCTTAAGGGTATAGGCCAATTCTGGATTGCTTGGAGTTTCTCAGGATCCATCTCTAGTCCGGAACCGGACACAATGTAACCTAGAAACGGAATGGTTTTAACTTCAAACACACACTTCTCCAATTTACAATAGAGGTGATTGACACGGAGACGGGAAAGAACCTCTTTTACCCAGAAACGATGATCTTCGAGATTATTAGCAAAGATGAGGATGTCGTCTAGATAAACCACGACATGGCGGTACAAGATGTCCCTGAAAATCTCATTCACGAAGTGCTGGAAGACTGCTGGAGCGTTGCTCAATCCGAAGGGCATGACGAGGTACTCATAATGTCCGTCACGGGTGTTAAAGGCGGTCTTCCACTCGTCACCCTCACGGATTCGGATGAGATTGTAGGCACCCCTCAAGTCCAGCTTTGTGAAAATAGTTGCACCACTAACTCTATCAAAGAGCTCGGTAATCAGGGGTAAAGGGTATCGGTTCTTGACGGTAATGTCGTTCAGACCTCTGTAATCGATGCACGGACGCAGACCACCGTCTTTCTTCTTAACGAAGAAGAAGCCTGCGCCGGCTGGAGAAGAAGAAGGTCGGATGAAACCCTTCGCCAGGTTCTCTTTGATGTACTCTTCCATGGAGTGTGTCTCAGGCAGAGACAACGGATAAGTTCGGCCTCGCGGTGGAACCTTCCCTGGAATGAGGTCGATTGGGCAGTCCCATTCTCTATGAGGAGGAAGGATATCAGCAGAGGCTTTACTGAACACGTCCGTGAAGTCTTGATATGGAGGAGGCGGAACATCAGATGACCTGGGGAAGGAAGAACAAACAGGAAGAACTTTGGCTAAACAAGTCTCAGCACAGGAGGGACCCCATGCCAGTATTTGCGTAGTCGTCCAGTCAATTGATGGGTTGTGGAGACGGAGCCATGGAAGGCCTAAAACCACTGGATGTGTGGCTCTTGGAATCACTAAAAAAGAAATATACTCAGAATGAAGAACTCCCACTCTCAGACGAACTGGAAGAGTCCTTAAGGAAATGACTGCGTCAAAAATCTTGCTGCCATCCACGGCAGTCAAAGAGATGGACGAGGACAGTCTCTCGGTGGGTAGGGACCACCGTTTAACATAAGCTTCGGTTATGAAATTCCCAGCTGCTCCGGAATCAAGGAGGGCAATGACGTTCCTGTAACGTTGAGCAATTTGGAGCGACACTGGGAGGTTACAGTCATGAGGAGATGGAGAGGAGATCATTACTCCTAGCCGGCCCTCTCCTTGGCGAGCTAGGATCTGGAGTTTCCCGGACGTTTGGGACAGGCATTGATAGTGTGCGACGGAGCTGCACAGTAGAGACACAGAGACTCAGAGAGACGTCTTCGGCGCTCAGCGGGAGATAGACGGGAACGACTAATTTGCATAGGCTCATCCTTGGATGGAGATGGTTGACGAGGAGGAGGAGCAGAAGATTTAGGAGTAGATGATCTTCCTCGCTCGGTTGCTCTCTCTCTGAAACGTAGATCAACCTTCGTGCAAAGAGAAATTAGCTCATCCAACTTAGAGGGCAAGTCTCTGGTAGCTAACTCATCCTTGATGCGTTCTGATAAGCCATGCCAGAATGCAGCATACAGGGCCTCGTCGTTCCATGCCAGTTCGGATGCCAGGATTTTAAACTGTATAAGATACTGTCCCACAGTACGTGTTCCCTGGCGTAAACGGAGAATCTCAGATGAAGCAGATGTTATCCGGCCTGGCTCGTCGAAGATGCGCCTGAATGTAGCTACAAAGTCAGTATAGGAGGATATCAGGGGATCAGACTTCTCCCATAAAGGTGATGCCCAGTCAAGGGCTGAGCCACTGAGAAGGGAGATGATATAGGCAATTTTGGTACGGTCACTGAAGAAATTGCTAGGTAGAAGCTCAAAGTGGATTTCACATTGATTGAGAAATCCCCTGCAGAACCTTGGAGATCCATCAAATTTTGCTGGCGTTGGAAGATGAAGATGTGAACTGGAAATGGGTAAGGTGGGTGGGGTTACAGCTGGTGTCACTGTAGTGGACGCACCGGACGTGCCAGGTCCACGGAGGGTCGTTTGAATCCCATCCAGCCGTGTAGAGAGATCCTGGAGACAGCGGATGATGTGGCCCTGTGCAGCCTCCTGATGTTCAAGTCGGGCTGCCAGTTCTTGCATCGGCCTGGCCGCTTGATCCTGGTCTCCGGCTGGATTCATTAGGTCAGTGCTTACTGTCACAACTGAGGGCCTGAGCTGACGGGAGGCAGCCTCAGTTGTAGGGGCTGAGATGTAACGGAACCTGGGAGGTTGTATCAGACCCCTAGACATGTAAGTAACATGTAGAATAACTGCCCGAAGGCGTGACCACGACAACCAGGATAAAAGTCAATGATGTTTATTATGACAAACTCCGTAACACAGCAGCAGTAAAAGGAAACATAAAAGTCAACAGAGGAGAAATACTATTCCTGGGTACTACAGGGTGGCAAGGGCCACAGGCACTGGTAGTGTGAGACAGTTCTTGTAATCTTCTAGTTGGAAAGTCCTTACCAGGCCTGACTGTAGCAATGGAGAGAACCCAGGATCGTACCAGCTGATGTTCCAGGAAAGGCTGGGCTGCTGAAGGTAAAACGGCTGCTGTGGATACTGGCTGGAACCAGACTGTTGTTGGTACGGAGTGGATACTGGCTGGAACCAGTTAAATAATAAACGAACTTGAGAGCGATGAAATAATAATGAAGTTTGGAGTTTGAGAGCGGTGAAATAATAATACCGGTGGAGAGTGGTAAACTGCAGAAAAGGACACCGGCCCTTTAAGAGAAGCTATACACTGCTGGAAGCTGGGCTGGAAGCAGGTGATTGTTTGAGAGCGGTGAAATAATAATACCGGTGGAGAGTGGTAAACTGCAGAAAGGACACCGGCCCTTTAAGAGAAGCTGTACACTGCTGGAAGCTGGGCTGGAAGCAGGTGATTGTTGTAGCTGGAAACAGGTGAGTCCAGAATGGATCGGAGAGTCAGGCTACACCGCAGATGGAATGCTGGTGCGGGTCTCTATAGCAGAAGTCTGGAGACAGGAGCTGGAACCTGGAAGACAACCACAGGAGAGAGACAAACTGGAACTAGGTTAGACAACCAAAGCACTGACGCCTTCCTTGCTCAGGCACAGCATACTTATACCTGCAGCAAGGAAGGGGTTGGCTAGGCAATTATGCAAATCAACAATACAGACAGCAGATTGGTGGAAATAATCAGATGACAAAATCCAAGATGGCTGCGCCCATGCAGACACTTGGAGGGAAGTTTGGTTTGTAATCCATGTGAGAATTGAAACAGTAATGGCGACGCCGGCCACAGGAGACAGGAGACGCCAGACTGACAAGCGCACATTTAACCACGCGGGCACAGCGGAGGCCGCGGCTGATGAAATCACCACTCTGACATTCTGCATGTGGAAACTCAGGAACAGCGGAATCCGGTCCTGGAACGCTGAGCCAGCCTTAGGAGGCATCTGAAGGGTAAGTAATGGCGTCCAGATACCCGGATCGTGACAGTAGGAGCATACAGGTTGCATAAGATATAGTGAGTTCCATAGATTTCTACCTTAATAAATACATATCTTACGCTCTCTGCATAGATATATTCGCAGGTATACCCTTCTTAATTAGTATGGCCACACCTCTAGATTTAGAATTATAAGAAGCAAAAGCAACTGCTTTGTATCCCAGCATCGAAAGTTTGGGGTGTTCTACATCAGTCAAATGAGTCTCTTGTAAGAAAGAGACATCTATCTTGTGGAGATTTAAATAAGAAATAAGTTTGTGTCTTTTGGCTGGTGAGTGTATGCCCCGGACGTTCCAAGAGCCAATTTTAATCACAGTCATGAGTCATTTAGTTTATGAGATAAATATGCAGAGATCAGGTTCCACACATACACAGTAAGATCTACGATCCAAATCTCACACATAGGCATTAAAGGATAATCCAACCACGGGTGATATCTGTTCACATATATTCCATAAGGGTAACAGGAGAGGGGAAAGGGGAGCAGGAAAGGGAAAAGCAAAGAAGAAATAGAGAAAAGGGAAAGTAGAGAATAAAGTGGAGAGACAGAAGTCCGCCAGAGAACCATGCCGCACCTAGGGGCAGCAGAAAAAAACAGAACACTAAGCATAGCCATAGTGCCAGCAGTAACCACAAAATGAATATAATTACTAGAATCCCACATAGATCACGCCAGGATATCCCAGCCAGCCACAATGTAATTCAACTTTCTGAGCGCTATCCGTTTCACAGCTAGCTATATAGACAAAACTGTCAAAGAAGAAAACGAAAACATGAAACATTTCCATACAGCTATTGAAGAGGGACGATAACCTAAAATGTCAGTATCGAAACAATAAAGATGCCAATAACCCAAAAAGGCATACAATATACAAAATACATGCTGCAATGACCTAATCAGATATTACCCTTATAACAGTTTTGTACTTTGTATTATACTATATTGTACGATATTATATGATATGATACCAGCCTCCTCAAGTAGATACAGGGGTCCCGTCCACGTTCTCTCCACCTACATAGGCCAGGGCATCTGCCGGTATCAAGAAGTCTTTAAAGAACTTAAAATCTGCACCTATAAATTTTCGGATCCTGGCCAGAAATAGAAGGGCAAACTTGCGGTTCGATTGGATTAAGCAGGAGCATACAGGTGACATGTCTTTGTGTGCTCTAGATACTTCTGCCGAATAGTCCTTGAAAGAGAAGTAAATGGTTGCCCTGCCAGTCCAGTGATTTCAATTTACAAGCCACTGTCCAAATCATCGATTTATTAGCAAGGTTCAGGCATCTGAATATAATGACTCTCGGGCGACCCGTATCCCTGGTTGGGCCTAGACGATGTGCCCTTTCAACCGCGTAGTCTGGCAGAGACCTTTTGAGAACCAATATATGAAGAAGGTCCGTTGACAAGAAATTGTACAGATCCGGGTCTCTAACAGATTCGGGCAGGCCTACAATATGCAAGTTATTACTTCTCGAACGATTCTCCAAATCGTCTACTTTGTTAATAAGGCGGAGAGTTGTTGCTTTAACCACTTAACTGACTATTTATTTTGTCGAAAACCGCTCCGAAATTGTCGGGTTTTTTTTAATGAGTGAATTAGGTGAAGAACATGACTTTAACCCTATCCCAAACGATTTTAGTTAAAAAAAGGAAAAAAATATTTATTTTTATTTTTATTTTTATATTTTTTTCAAATATCGAAACATTGATCGGGAACATTGCGACCATCGGAAAATCGGGAACATCACGACCATCGCAGCTTTCATTTTGAAAGCCAGGACAGCCTGCAGGTATACAGGGGGGATCTGGGGGTGGCTTGGGAGGGTTCATTTACTCTCCTCAGCGGCTGCCATTGTCTGCAGCCACTGGAGGAGAGGGATCCTGCCGTGCTGACTGATCAGCAGTGATCGGCAGCACGGCAGACACAGAGGGAGAGTGCAGGGAGGCAGAGGGACCTTCCGGTCCCTCTGACAGCAGCAGCGGAGGGAAGTTTCTCTTCCCTGCCACTGCTAACACTCTCTATCTGACTGGTCGCATCCCGTGTGACCAGGTCAGATAGAGCACTTACAGGCATGGTCGCATCTGATGCGACCATGCCAGGCAAGTGGTTAAATCAGATATCGCTTGGTCATGTTCTTCTATTTATTTTGGTTTTCCACCACTTGTATATCTGTGAAGTCAAGTTGTGCTTTTACATCTTTAATAGCTTCCGCTAATTTGGCAACTTGTCTGTCAAGCAGAGGAGTTACAGTGGCATTAATTGCCCTTACCACATCATCATAGCTCAGAGAAGTACAACTGTGAGGAGGGTTTGATGAGGCGGAGCCTCCCTGTTCTTAATCAGATGTGTCAGACATAACAGAGTCCCCTTTTTTCCCAGTTTTACCCCGTATGGGCCTCACTGGAGTGGCAGGTGTAATAAATTTATCCATGTTTTCCCAAATCAGTGGCACCAATCAGAGACCGAGATATAGAGATATAGAAAAGGGTGGTATAGCCAAACTGGCGTAATGTCGGTCAGCAAAACAGACGATATAGGAGAACGGTATGTCAGGGGGCTACAATATGTTATAACTGTGAAAGAAGACGGGATCAGGGCAATTTCTCATATATCAGCAAATGTGCATAGAATATATCAGCAGATAGAAGGGGCTGGGAGTCCCGGCTGGAGCATAATCAGACTTGCATATTCCCCTCTATGAGGAGGCTGAAATCAAGAGGGTTGAGTATGGAGAAGCAAATATCAACAGGAGGCTGGGTTGTGGATACTGCAGCAACACATTAGGATAGTTACATGTTGTGTTGGCAAGAGGGTGACCGGCCGTGCTACGCAGTACTCCAGACAGAGTCTAATATTCAGCAATCAGCTGCAGCGTCATACACCTTCTCTCCGAAGGTAGGCTGTTGTCCCCCTCTGCACCCTCGCAAGGAGAGGCCAGCTGCTCCCAGCGTGTGAGTGCGCGGTGGTCCAGTCGGTGGGGCGCGTGCACGGTCTCCAAAATCCAGGCCGAGGTCCGACTCCCGGCCTAGGCCTCAGAGTGTGTTCCCGCAGTGCCGGGTCCCAGGAGTTCACTTACCCCGCCTCAGCCACTCAGCGTCAGCTTTGGGGGCTCTTAGATGTACACTGGGCAGGACAGCCCAGACAGGATAAGCGCTGGTCCCTTCTCTCCGGTATACGGAGCTCCAGAGAAACACAGCTTCTCCCCTGTGCATCCTAGCCACGCCCCCTAATACAATATGTTTAATAACTTTGTGTATTAAACAAAGTTCGTGTACATTGAGCTGTCAGCAAACAAAGGTTTCACTATCTCAATCAAAAAAATCCGTATATTTCGGAATATTCCGTATTTCTGTATATTTGGATATGGGATACTCAACCTGTATATACCATATTTTAGGGGATTGACAACCCCCATACCTGCTGCTGATTGACAGTGCACCTGGATGTGTATATATTTAATAAAAATCATAGAAAGATACTTAACAGATCTTTAGCAAATCGTGATCCAACCGGATATTTTTTGCACTTGCCCGGCAGGCGCATGCGCAGGTCCTGTCCTGTGCATGCACCTGCATTTACTGCAGAGACAGGGGCTCAGAGAGGAGCCCATCCCTGTTATCGGATAAAAGTAAAGTAAGCAGTAATGTGATCACTTTACTTCCAGGTTACAGACCTGGCTGCACTACTGCGCTCTACTGTGCATGTGAAAGGAAAAGGCCAGTGTGCATGCACCATTTTCCCAGGGATCCTTGAAGCTGGCATGCACCAATCTCTGAAAACATGGTTGCTACCTCATGTTCCTGATTATATCTGTGGTGCCAATGGAGAGATAAGCATAGTGAATGGGTGCAGGGTGTGTGGGGCCCCCTGGACCTACTTAAAGTACATACAGTACATTGAGATTCAGGAGATACTTAGTATTTGAGGGTAGCCATGAAAAATGGGTGTCTTCATGGTGATATTTTGCATATAGTGTACTTTTTCTATAAACATGTCCCTAAATGTAGTAGTGGAACTTGCGAGTGGTGGGCCCAGGTGCAAAAATATGCTCTGGGCCCTCCCTCCTCCAACCTATGGGGAGAGGAAGTGGTTGACTGGTTAGAAGCAGTGAGTGACAGCGGGAAAGGCCATGGTTGACAGCGGGATATGCAGTGGGTGATGGATAGCCAGGTGGTGACTGGAGAGTCAGTGGGTGATTAAGTAAAGGTGGCTGGGAAAGGTAGTGGGTGATGGGGAGAGGCAGAAGGAGACAAGAAGAGGCAGCGGGAGAAGGGAAGAGGCAGCGGGAGATAGGAAGAGACAGGGGTGGTAGGTGGTGCTGGTGCGTCAGTGGGTGGAAAGGAGCTTTAGAGGGTGACAGGGAAAGGCAGAGTTTGATATTGAGAGGCAGAGAGTGACAGGAAGAGGCAGAGGTGATTATCATTAACGCTTACAGGCACTCCCAAGAAGCTCTATTGTATACTCACACTACAGGCAGGGCCGTCAAGAGAAATCTTGGGGCCCGGTACACCAATTTCTCCGGGGCCCCCCACCCTGCCTTGAACCCCCCCCCCCTTATAAAGCACAAAGTGGCTGTAAAAAAATTATATATATATATATATATATATATATATACACACACACACACACACACACACACACACACATATACTATGTATGTATATATATATATATACTAGGTGATTCATCGCGCCCTACGGGCGCTCTTCACACCGTCGTAAGGGGCTACGCCCCCTTAACCCTTGCACACCCTTGTGGCGTGCAATATTTTTATTATATGGAGTATTACATCCAATCATAATTGTGTGAGTGGTTAAATATTGCACGGACAAAGGGCGTGCATTGGTTAAGGGGTGGAAGCCCCTTGCAACGGCGTGAACAGCGCATGCAGGGCCTGGTGAATCACCTAGTAGGTGCTTTGGTTGGGGGAGTAGGGGGTGCGGGAAAGAGGCGAATGAGATCCTGGGGTGCCATGGGAGGGGCGGTTGCGGTGGTGCCGCAGGTGGGGGAGGGTGCGTGGGTGCCGCGGGTGGTAGTCCGGGTCATTATGTGCGCTGTGCGTTTGTAAAGTATGCAAGGGTGCAAATTTATAGTTTGGAGGGGGCGCCGAACACCCTAGCACCGGGCCAGACTGCACACCCACTGCACTGCACAGCACTGTCACCTTTTACATTGATTCAGCATCCAGACATTACCCTCCACGATATCACCCTCTCTATCCGTTACATTAACCATCTCGGGGCTTCCAGGACGGCAGGCCAGGTGCTTTGTTGCGGAGTCAGGTCCTCTGGGGATCTGGGTGCGGCTGTGGTGGGGAGGCACTTCTGTGACATCACACGCAGAGCAGGCTCCCGGACTCAGAGAGTATGCGGCGCAGGGAGGCCTATGAAAGTCTTCCGGTGCGCCGCTTTCATACACATCTATGCCAGTGGCCGCAGCAGCTTTTGTTCCACCTGCGGCGTGGCTAGGGAGTGGGGATTGTCGATGCCAGCGGGGGCAGGTGAACTGGCAGCAGGACATTTGTGGTCATTCCGAGTTGATTGCTCGCTGGCAGTTTTTAGCAGCCGTGCAAACGCTATGCCGCCGGCCACTGGGAGTGTATTTTAGCTTAGCAGAAGTGGGAACGAAGGGATTGGTGAGCGGGTACCAAAAAATTTTGTGCAGTTTCAGAGTAGCTTCAGACCTACTCAGCGCTTGCGATCACTTCAGATCATTCAGTTCCTGATTTGACGTCATGAACACGCCCTGCGTTCGCCCAGCCACGCCTGTTTTTTTTTCCAAACACTCCCTGAAAACGGTCAGTTGACACCCAGAAACGCCCACTTCCTGTCAATCACTCTGCGGCTGCCTATGCGACTGAAAAGCATAATCGCTAGACCGTGTGTAAAACTACATCGTTCGTTGTAATCGTAAGCCGCACATGTGCATTGCGCTGCATACGCCTGTGCAGAAGTGCCGAGTTTTTGCCTCGGAATGACCCCCATAGGACGCTGCAGTAAAAGGATTGTTTTTTACCCTATATGCAGCACAGAACCTTGCTGCAGATGCAGTGGCATACCCTCCAGCTGCACCTTTTTGGCATGTACAGTCCCTTTTTTTATGGTCTGTACCGTTTTTTGACTCTCCAAGTTTCCATTGAAAGTATAGGAAAAGGGGCGTGGCCACGCGGCTGTACCCGTGGCCACGCCCCCTTTTCGAATGTGTATCAATGTTTATGTGTAAAGTTTTGGAGGGTATGATGCTGCAGATGCAGTGGGACTATTTTGGGGTGTGGGGCTGGAGCTGCAGCTCCATCAGTCCCATTGCTAATCCTGCTCTGTGAAAACACAGCAGGCAAAGGGCAGAGCCTCCCATTGGATGTAACCTGTGTGGGAGGGCGTTTCTCACCCAATCAGCTGTGGGCTGGGTGTGATAGACCTGCCACTAACCAAATGAGAGCTCCTAGCCACGCCCAGCGTTAGAAACCCAGGCACAGAATCACAGGGCTATTATATAGGAGATATATATATAAAATATACAGTATATATATTATAATTTATACATACATACATATATATATATATATATATATATATATATATGGTCCTTGTATGGGCGGCATATACACAGATGCAGATCTGAGGGGAGGGCACCGGAGCAAGGTGAACGTAAGTCCGGAGTGCCAGGGACATTTTTTGCATATATATATATATATATATATATATACACACACACACACATAGAACTCACCATACACATATTTATATAGAAAAATATGGCAGTACCTTGCCATAGTATACAGTATGACAGGCTGGGAGGGTGCCATCCAGGCACGTAGGGAGCAGGGATGGACAGAGGTAGTGCTGCGGGCAGCTGCTATAAGGAGCCCTGACTCACACAGTCAGTGTAGCCTGTGTTTGCTGCTCTGCTGCCCGGCTCTTCAGCGGCAGCAGATCGTCTGACGGGGCGGCAGAGAGGCATGCCGCAAGCATAATGAAGGCAACAAAGCGGAGACCAACCGGACCAAGCAAGTGATGGGGCCCCCCTGAAGCTCGGGGCCCGGGAGGGATGTCCCCTTTGACCCCCCCTGTCGCCGGGCCTGACTACAGGTGCTTACACTCAACACCATACAACACTCCACTTTTGGTCAGCATTGCGGGACACTCACACTAAGTGCCGTAACTAGACATTTTGGTGCCATATGCCAGAAATAGCATTGGCTCCCCCCCCCCCCATACTTTAAATGGGGATAGTCCAAAGACTTGCACTCCCAAAAAGGGTAGGGTCATGGACACGCAATAGTACCCCCAATTAAAATTATGTTGCATTGTAGTGTAACCTTATTCACATTACACCATACAGTAGTACCTTTTATTCACGTTACAATACACAGTAGAGACCCTTTTTCCCATTCCATCACACAGTAGAACCCCTTATTCACGTTACGTCGCACATTAGAGCCAATGTTTCAAATTACATCACAAAGTAGAAACCCTTATTCATGTTCCAGCACACAGTAGACGATACGCTATGAGAGGAAGGTGGGTGAGGTTAGGGCAGAGAGAGAAAGAGAGGTCAGCAGGAGGTTGGGGAAGTTAGGGCTCAGAGACAGAGGTCAGGAGGTTCCATCAGAAAGAAAAGAAGAAATTGTACAAAAGCAGAGATAAGAATGCACATATTGTTACCTAAACATACTGAACACTATGAAATCTGTTATGGAAAAACTAAGTAATAATGCCATTTAAAAACTGTGATAAACTAAAGAGTAATATCATGCAAGAAAAGAGAGATAAGTCATCACAAATAAAGTATTGGAGGGAAGGCACAATGTAGAAGCAATTGGTACCAGTAAAAGAGGTACAGCTGGAGACAGAAACTTGCCCAACAACAGGAGGATGAAGGAGGATACAGTTGGAGGCAGGCATTTGCCTAGGAAGCAAAGCAAGGTAGATCCTTAGGGGTGACAGGCTGACAAGCTGAAGTCTCTGTAACAGGAACAGTGGGACACAGACTGTATGGAAGTGTGACACAGTTGGTAAAACAGACAACATCACTGCATCACTTAGAGGCAGACAGTGGGTATGCCATGGGCAGGTAGGCAGTAATAGGGTGCAAGTGACTGTGGGGTTTCCTCGAACAGGGACTGTGGCTATAGAAATAGGAAAGAGGCTGCAAGAACAGGGGCAAATGGAAACTGGAAGGGATGGGCAAACAGTCAGGGACAATCAAAAGCAAAAAGTACCTGCAAGCAGCCCCAAGCACTGTCCACACCCCAGTGCCGGATCAGTATGATCATTGTGCTGTTACTCCCAGCAGAGATGAAGGAGCAGAGGAGGAAAGCCAATGGAGGCCAGGACACTGGATGAGGAGTGGAAACACTGCCCCCAGAATCACCAGACAGCCCACAGGTATGTAGCTGCAGCTGGCACTTGAGGAGATAGCCCCAGAGGTAGCAGGCAGGCACAGGAAGGGAGACACGCAAACAAAGAGAAGGGTCTAGTAAACCAGGAGAAGACATCACAGCTATGTTGAAGCAGCATGGACTGGCATCAAGTCATTAGCAATAGGATGGAGGCTGGTGCAGTTAGTGGTGCCGGTCGCTGGTTGTGTAAACCATGTGGAGGTTAGGGGTGCTACCCCACCAGCTGCTTCTTCTTTCACCGCATGAGAAACCCACTCCAGGCTGCACCCACATCTCACACACTCCACTCTCCTGGAGCAACAAGTCTGACTGACAGCTAAGGGTGGCTATCGACCATCGATGATTCTGAATTTTGCAATCAATAGGGGAGAACCAGATGGTTTCCCTCCATCGATGGAAAGGTATAACCAAATATTTTCATTTATAATTTTTTTTAATGTGGTGCCCCGACACATGCGAAGTCCCACCCCTGTATTCTGATTGGCCCATCAGCCAGTCAGTGAAAAAACAGGGATGACCATCGATAATGGGAACCACTGATGGTTATCCACTGAATAGCTGGCAGCCATTGATGGTTATGTTACATATTGCCAACGATGGTAACCATCGATGGCAACCACACCGATGGCCATCTCTACTGACAGCCAGTAGAACAGGAGGAGGAGCCGGAAAGAGATGTGAGGGGAGGCCCCTCCTCCTGAACCTCCGACCAGAGCGCGTCCTCACTGCTCGGTCATCTTGTCACAGAGCAGCAGCGTAATGGGTCTGTTTGACTCATTATAAAGCTGCCGTCTTCAGGCCCCTTAATAGCATCAAGCACCGGTGCAATGCACCGGCTGTACTGGAGCTAGTTCCACCGCTGCCTAAATGGTATATTTGTCATGCAGGAATGCATACTGTAAGACAACGGGGGTCATTCAGCTCCTTTCGCTGCTGTGCGTTTTCACACAGCATGTGATCAGGTCCTAACTGCGCTTGCATATGCACCGAAATGCGCACGTGTGTCGAACAACAACAATGGGCATCGCCAGTGAGCGACGGGATGGTGCGAAAAATCCAATCGCACAGGCGTTCACGAGGTGATTGACAGGAAGAGGCCGTTTGTGGGTGGCAACTGAGCGTTTACAGGGAGTGTCCAGAAAAATGCAGGCGTGTCAAAGTGTTTTCAGGGAGGGTGTCTGACGTCAGCACCGGCCCCGATCAGCCTGTTGTGATCGCACTGTAGGAATAATTCCTGGGCTGCACAGAGACCGCACAAAGTGAATTTTAGCAGCTCGACATACACATAGGATCACACACTTGCACAGCGAATATACACTCCCCTTGGAGGCAGCCACTATCTGAATGCAGGACAGCAAAATTAGCAGCCCAGTGATCAGGTCTGAATTACCCACTATGCACATTGCCTGACTATCACTTGCAATATGAAAATGGCAATGAAACAATGATTTGGCAGAAAGTTAATGTAACAATTTCTCATACAATTTCAGTTTAATCAGTTGCAGAATATAAAACCAACTTTTATTTTACTCACTATAGCAAAGATGACCATAGAAGCTTTGCTACCTGATGTGCAAGACTGCATGAAGCGAGTAAAGCATTCAGTTATCCACAGTGTACAATAGATGCAAATTAGAGAAGGATTTCTAAAGTCCCAGCCTAGTTAATATTCTAGTCTTTACCAGAATATACGAGAATTATTACTTTGGTTCAGATTGATTTGTACTGCAAGTCCTTTGAAATTAAATTCAAAAGTAAAGAATAAGCAAGTGGTTTTAACTAGAATTATTTAGGAGCACAATGACACATACAATAAAATATTGTTTAGTTATGGAATAAAAAAGTGGAAATAGACTACACATACCAGCATATTTCCCAATAGATGGAAGTGCTAATTTATTGTTATGAAGACATACAGTCCGCTGGTAATCAAATCAGTTTCACACTCTACACAAGTTCCAAACATGAATTTGCAGCAAGAAATGTTCTAATACTTTTCTGTTTAAAGTAAAACTGCAGGAAATGTGTTTTTTTTTTTTTTTTTTTTTTTAGCATATGGAAATAAGCCATTGCAAAAAGAGAATAGGCTTCCAGGTAAAATTCACATCTATTAGGCATACTTGCCTACCCTCCCGGAATGGCCGGGAGGCTCCCAAAAATCGGGTGACCCTCCCGGCCCCCCGGAGGGGCAGGCAAGTCTCCCGATTTCAGGGGTCACCCCCTGCCCGGCCGCCCACTTAGCGAGTAAAGTGGGCGGACCGGGCAGGCGATGATGCGATTCTTGTTGAATCGCGTCATCATAGCCACGCCCCCTGCTGTATAATGCCGGTAACAGCGGCATTACACAGTGGGGGGCATGGCTTACATGACGCGATCCAGCAGCCATGCCCCCGTTCCGCCTCTGCGTCAGGGATTCCCAACACCAGGATACTGGACTGCTCCACTTGGCACAACCCACTTCATTTCAAGGACTTTCTCAAGGACAGCACAAGCTGCATTATTTAGCCCGCTGTGAACCAGGATCTGCTCACCACTGCTTGTCGTTACTGCACTGGCTAAAATTCTTCAGGATCTCTCATTTGGAACACAGGATTGGTAAAGTGCCTTATTAGCTGAAAAATACTTTTTGAACTGTTCACTCATCAATTGTCCTCTTATGAATGAGAACTATCAATTACTCGGAATAATGGGCCTAATTCAGAGTTGATCGCAGCAGCAAATTTGTTAGCAGTTGGGCAAAACCATGTGCACTGCAGAGGGGGCAGATATAACATGCGCAGAGAGAGTTAGATTTGGATGGGGTGTGTTCAAACTGAAATCTTAATTACAGTGCAAAAATAAAGAGGCCAGTATTTACCCTGCACAGAAACAAAATAACCCACCCAAATCTAACTCTCTCTGCACATGGTATATCTGCCACACCTGCAGTGCACATGGTTTTGCCCATTAGCTTACAAATTTGCTGCTGCGATCAACTCTGAATTACCCCCATTGTTCAAAGGGAAGTGGCCATATTTGCGGAGTAAACTTATGAGTCCAGTAACTGGTGTATTATCAACTGACTACTCACTTGTTTTTAAAACTTTTCATGCTAATTCATTGTTTTAAAATTGTTTATTAAAGTGTATTTATCATGACAATTTGAATCTGGTCAAGCACTATATATATATTGCTTCCTATATTCTAAAAACCCTGTGGGTTGGAAATGATTCAACAGGCTACCAAGTAAATGGCATTACCCAGAAGTTGTTTTGCATATTATTATTATTATTATTATTATTATTATTATTATTATCCTTTATTTATATGGAGCCACAAGGGTTCCGCAGCGCCTAATTACAGAGTACATATGCACATAATCAAAACAGGAAAACAGTGACTTACAGTTGAAGACAATATACGACAAGTACAGGGTAAATAAGCATAACTACACCAGTAAACGACATAGAGATAAGTTTCAAGCTGGCCAAAAAACTGCGGGATTTGGACAGTTGAGGATTATTAAAGTAAGAAAAGGATAAGCACATGAGGGAAGAGGGCCCTACTCGTGAGAGCATACATTCTAAGGGGAGGGGTAGACAGACAGGGGTGACACAGATGGAGTACATAGAGAGCGTGGAACAGAGGGTTAGGATGAGATTTGGCTGGGTTTGGTAAAGAAGTGGGTCTTAAGAGCTTGTTTGAAGTTTTGTAGAGAGGTGGAGAGTCTGAGGGGGAGAGGTAAAGAATTCTAGAGAAATGGAGCAGCATGTGAAAAATCTTGGAGGTAGGAGTGGTAGGAAGTAATCAGTAGTCAGGAGAGTTGGCGTGCATTAGCAGAGTGAAGAGGACGGGTGGGAGAGTAAAGGGAGATAAGGTCAGAGATGTGAATGGGAGTGGAGTGGGTGAGTGCTTTGTAAGTGAGTGTGAGAAGTTTGAATAGGATTCTGAAAGGGAAGGGAAGCCAGTGAAGGGCTTGTAGGAGAGGAGAGGTGGACGTAGTGCGTTTGGTGAGGAAGATAAGCCGTGCAGCAGCATTGAGGATAGATTGGAGTGGAGAGAGGTAATTGTCAGGGAGGCCAGTTAGGAGGAGATTACAGTAGTCCAGTCTGGAAATAATCAGTGAGTGAATAATGATCTTAGTGGCATACTGAGTGAGAAAAGGTCTGATCCTAGAAATGTTTTTGAGATGAAAATGACAGGTTTGTGAGAGGTGCTGAATGTGTGGTTTGAAGGAGAGGTAGGAGTCAAGGATTACGCCAAGACAGCGTACTTGGGGGTAAGAGGAGATAGTTGTGCCATCAATGGATAAATAAGATTGTGGGAGGTGAGGTTGTGAGGGAGGGTGGGAAGATGATCAGCTCAGCCTTAGACATGTTGAGTTTAAGAAAGCACTGGGACATCCAGGAAGAGATAGCAGAAATACAGTTGGAGGTACGAGTGAGGAGAGCCGTGGATAGATCAGGGCAGAAAGGTAGATTTGAGTGTCATCAGCATGGAGGCTTGGCTTGGAAATGGCTTGGACAGCTGCTTACTCTTTTCCATGACCTTCCCATAATAATAAAGTGCTTAGTAGCCTTCATTTTACTTAATGCATTGAGGCGCATTAGATAAAGTGACCATATTATCCCTTTTACCTGGGACGCTCATGGATTACACAGGTTCTGTGGCTGATTAAAACCAGCTGAAAAGTAGGCTTGAAGTCAGCCAGCCACAGAACCTGTGTAATCCATGAGCGTCCCAGGTAAAAGGGATAATATGGTCACTCTACGTTAGAGACAAAGCGCTAACATGGTTGGAGTAATGGTTAGCATTACTGCCTCAGAGCACTGGAGTTTTGTGTTCAGTTCCCACCTACTAACCTAAATGTGTGGAGTTTCTATGTTCTCCCTGTGTTTGTGTTGATTTCATCTGGATGTTTTTGGTTTCCACCCAAAATCCAAAAACATACTGGTACGGTAGGATAATTGGATTCTGACAAAAAAATAAATGAATCTTAGTGTGTATATGTGTGTACCTGTGGTAGGGAAAAGAGATTGGGGACTAATGTGAATAGCCAAATAGTCTTTGATGACCTAACCAACTATATATATGTCATCATGCGTGTGAGGCAATGGTTGGTTGAACAGTTAACAACTCTACTTAAACAGCACTGGTTTGGAGTGGACTGTATTGTCACACATCATACATTCTAGCTCTTTTTCTGGCACAGTCTTTCCCAGTAATAACTTGCAGTCCTCTCCCTCATCCATGGGCCGGGATGTAATGAAGTCCAAGTTTGGCCAGCATCCCTCACGGCCATCCATTACATCATTACATCCCGCCCATGGTGTTTGTGTGAGTCGGAACACCCGATTGCCTGTTCTCTCCTTGCCATCTTTGGGCAATGATGTCACCAAACAAAAGTCCTGCAACAATGGGGGTCATTCCGAGTTGTTCGCTCGTTGCCTATTTTCGCTATGTTGCGATTTGTTGCTAACTGCGCATGCGCATGGTACGCAGAGCGCATGCGCTTAGTTATTTAACACAAAACTTAGCTGTTTTGCTGTGGCTTCTGCTGCGCTTTTCAGTCGCACTGGTGTTCGATAAATGATTGACAGGAAAGGGGCGTTTCTGGGCGGCAACTCAGCGTTTTCCCGGCGTTTGCTAAAAAACGCAGGCGTGTCAGGGAAAAACGCGGGAGTGTCTGGAAAAATGGGGGAGTGGCTGGCCGAACGCAGGGCATGTTTGTGATGTCAAACCAGGAACTAAACGGACTGAGCTGATCGCAATCTGTGAGTAGATCCGGAGCTACTCAGAAACTGCAAAGAATTATTTAGTAGCAATTCTGCTAAACTTTCGTTCGCAAATCTGCTATGCTAAGATACACTCCCAGAGGGCGGCGGCCTAGCGTGTGCAATGCTGCTAAAAGCAGCTAGCGAGCGAACAACTCGGAATGAGGGCCAATATACACTGTAAATACTGTATACATGTATACAAAACAAGAACAAATTATATTGTCATGTTGCAGTACACACTCATTTATCATGTGAAAATATAACTTTTATTACTTTAAAATAATGTATTTATTTAGATTTCTAAAAGTTGATATGTGCAGCACAGACAGAATAAAGTGATCCAAATAGGAAGGAGAGTGTGTTATTCATTGTTCTAATGCCTTCTTTTTTTGCTTAGGACACTTTAGTAAAGTTCATGATTTAACATCTTTATAATTTTTTTTATTATTATTCCTTTATTCCTTATTCATTTGTTTTATCATTGTGTCCATTTGTAAAGCGCAACGGAATTTGCTTAGATATATAAAAACCTGTTAATAAATAAATAAATAACAATTAATACAGGTTGAGTATCCCTTATCCAAAATGCTTGGGACCGGAAGTATTTTGGATATCGGATTTTTCCGTATTTTGGAATAATTGCATACCATAATGAGATATCATGGCGATGGGACCTAAGTCTAAGCACAGAAGGCATTTATGTTTCATATACACCTTATAAAGCCTGAAGGTGATTGTAGCAAATATTTTTAATAACTTTGTGCATTAAACAAAGTGTGTGTACATTCACACAATTCATTTGTTTTATATACACCTTATACACACAGCCTGAAGGTAATTTAAAACAATATTTGTTAATAACTTTGTGTATTAAACAAAGTTTGAGTACATTGAGCCATCAGAAAACAAAGGTTTCACTATCTCACTCTCGCTCCAAAAATTCCATATTTCGGAATATTCCATATTTTGGAATATTTGGATATGGGATACTCAACCTGTATTAGTAAATTTCAAAAGATGTATATCATCATATATAGTCTCAGGGGTACCCGTTTTGTAGGGATACAAATGTAATGTTTATATATTGAATCTGATACTTAATTCATCCTGTTAGATTCATTGTATGAATAACTGTACAGAGCTGGTATAGTGTTAGGATTGTGTCCCTATACTGTCATGTATACAGTATGTTCCTTTTTTGATATATATATTTCATATTGCATTACTCTTCAAAGGTACTCCTACTGACTGTACAATATTTCAGCTGTTTGGAGCAGCTTTCAACATATTAAGAGCCTGATTCCGAGTTGTATGTAATCCTGTCTGTGCACCGATTTTGCTATTTTTAGCACACTGAGCATTTACAGGCAATTCAGGCAATTACAGGCAATTCAGGGTCCTACGGATCTCTCTGACATCTCCATTTGCGTCTGAGTGGGAGTCACTAGGTGGCAATGGGGAATTAGCTTGTAGGCTAAGTATTCTGTGAGCATGTTATTGACGTGCAGACAGAAGTGCAGGCTTTCCAGAGGCAAGTGTATGCAGAAGTCCATCCGCTTTCAGTCAGATCTTCTGCACTACAGATAAGGCTGGGGAAGTGTGCACTGATGATGGCTGCTTTTGCAAGTAAGATGATGGGGCCATGTGGCCACAGAGATGGGGGTAGAAGACAGCTGGAAATGTGCATTTATTTCTAAACATGTAATATGTATTTTCCTAAGTCAGTAGATGCTGCTATTCAGTTATACTGCTGTTTAGAGGGATTCTTTTTACTCCCCAGACCTACAGTATTTCTTGCTTCAAGCCAAAATTTTTAGGTCAAGTGTGGGTAACTGCACAGTTAGAGATGTGTCCTCTTACATCCTTGCCGCAGTCACTTTAAAAAACCATCTAGTCGGGGGCGTGGCTTGGCAGCGGATCCAGGCAGTGGTGCAGTGCTGGAGCTCCTGCCTGCGACATTTATAAAACTCTTATTCTGTGCTGTAATCTACACAAGAGGTCCACTTCTGGACCCTATATCACACCTGTATCAGGCAGTGTGGTTCCAGCCTATCTGAAGCAGGGGGCTCAATTTCCCCTCAAACCTGGACCGGAAGTTCAGCGCTCGTACTGTGCGGGCGCTGAATAATCTCCCTCCTTCCCTCCTCCGCTGCTACACTTCTCCCCTCACCTGACGACCCGGCCAGAGAGCTCCTCTTCGCCTGCGCTGCCCGGAGCGGGGACCGCTGATCGGCGCGGCAGTGACTGACGGTGCACCTGGGATCAGGATATCGCGCACAGGCGCGCGCATGGCCTCACCTACTCCTCCGGCTCTGGTCCACCTTAACAGTTGGGGGGATCCTCACCACTCCCACCAACGCTCTCTGTGGGCCCCAGGAACCCCGGCCGTCGAGGCCTTGTATTAGAGGCCGGCGGCGCCATCTTGCTTAAGGACTCCATGCCCACTTTTGCTTTATACAACACTGGGGAAAGGTGAGACCTCATTTTCTTATCTATTCCTGGCTGTGGGGGTTGCTGAGTGCCATCCTCATCATTATATTCTCACCCTGGTTGCTCATAATACTTTTTGCTAAGTGAACCATCGCATCATTCACCCCCAGACGCTAAACAGTTTCCAAAATTCAGTCTCCCTGCGGGGCAGCTTAAACGGAGGTGGCTTCACAGCTGGTGGGACGCCCCTCTTCCCCCCTCATATATTGTATCTTGCCGAATAGCCAACCCTATTCTTGGGAGCTGAGGCTCTTTCCACCAAACCACTAAACATAGCTACCAACATTGCTTATTACAAGTTCCATCCATACAGCCCCCCTGCCTGGCTGCCCCTAGCTGGAGAAGTTGTCTCAGCATGGAATGTTTGCTCTCCTCTTTATGTGATGTTCCATGATCTGCCCACCATCATGCTCCAACTTCACTGATGGTGACGACCTGAGCCACGAGGGGGGCCAGTGTACGACGATGACTTCCTTTCCTCTTATGATATTCTAAATAATTGTGCAATTTCTATTCTTGAATTGGTCCTCTTCTGCGGCGTTGCCATAACCGGTCTTATGGTGAGAAATAGGAAATTAAAAACTAAGCCGGAGGGGTCACCGACCTTCGCCAGTTTCTAAAATCCCCTACAGTGATGGATCCCCCCCCCCCCAGTCATCTGACGCCTGATACCTCAACCCCCTCCAATTCTCCGGGAAACATGTCTAGCTCTGGAGGCTCCCCTTCCACGCAGACCTCATCTCCTAACAAGGAAATTAGCGAGATTCTTCTACACATCAAATCGCTACCTACCAAACAAGACTTCCAGTCTCTAGAGAACCGATTACTGACAACTATCAGGCAGGAAGTCGCCAATATCCAAACAGATATGGCCCACTTAGCTGATCGTACCAATTCCCTAGAAGACCACAAATCTATGACGATCGATACTCTTTCTCGCTTTAAGGATGTGATCTCCCATCAGACATTGGAGATAAATAGCCTTAAACCCCGTCTAGAAGATTTGGATAATCGTGGAAGGCGGAACAATATCAGTATCAGAGGTCTCCCCGAAGATATTTAACCATCTGTTCTGATTGATGTTCTTACAAAAATTTTCGGAGAATTGTTAGATCTAGACCCTGCATCCGAAATTCTTGATGTTGCCCTTATCCAGGAGACACATTTCAAATCTGGAAACCCCCCTTCACTTAAATGTCATTACTACCCACATATTTTCACGTCAAACAACTCTTCTGGGAAAACATTGGGAGTGGCAATCTTAATAGCTAGGCATCTCCCTATCACAGATGTTGCTTCTCACAAACTGGCGGAGGGGAGGGGCTTATTGGTCACATGTCAGATCTACAACCAGCCTTATTCCTTTCTGAATATTTATGTCCCTAATGCCAAACAGCCGTCCTTTATCTCTTCCATACCTGTATCTGCAGAACCCCTATTGAGAGGGATAGTGGTAATGGGAGGTGATCTGAATTGGCATTTAGATCCGACAAAGGACACCTCCAATAAATCTTCACATAGACCTGGGAAGGAGTATAGATGGTTGAGATGCACCCTGTTAGATCACCAACTGATAGATGTATGGAGACTGTCCCATCCAACTGAATTAGACTACACCTTTTATTCCTATGCACATCAAACCTATTCTAGGATAGACTATTTGTTCCTGAATCACTACTACCTACATCTCCTTACAGATGTTTCTATAAGTTCGATAACTTGGTCCGGCCATGCCCCAGTCTTTCTACAACTCTCAATCCCTCAGCCTACACAGAAACAATGGAATTGGCGTTTTAATGACACTCTCCTACAAGACCCCTACAGCAAATCCCACCTTGACTCGGCTATTGATACATATATTGTGTCACGATCCGGGTATCTGGACGCCATTTCTTACCTATCAGATGCCTCCTAAGGCTGGCTCAGCGCTCCAGGACCGGATCCCATCTGTTATCCTGATGTGCACATTCCCGCATCCTCTCCTGTCTCTCTGGACGCAGTCACAGTAACGCCTTATACATCTGGCATGACGTCTCCCGCGGCCTCCGCCGCCGTCCCTGAGCTTCTGCATTCAGAGTGGCGATTACGTCAGCCGCGGCCTCCGCTGTGTCTGCGTGGTCGGATGTGCATCTGTCAGCCTGGCGTCTCCTGTCTCCGGTGGCCGGCGCCGCCATTACTGTTTTCCAGACCACATGGATTACAATCCAAACTTCCCTCCAAGTGTCTGCATGGGCGCAGCCATCTTGGATTCTGTCAGCTGATCTTTCCTACCAATCCGTTGTCAGTATTATTAATTTGCATAATTGCCTAGCCAATGCCTTCCTTGCTGCAGGTATAAATAGGTTGTGCCTGAGCAAGGAAGGCGTCAGTGCTTTGGTTGTCAAACCTAGTTCCAGTTTGTCTCTCTCCTGTGATTGTCTTCCAGGTTCCAGCTCCTGTCTCCAGACTTCTGCTATAGAGACCCGCACCAGCATTCCATCTGCGGTGTAGCCTGACTCTCCGATCCATTCTGGACTCACCTGTTTCCAGCTACAACATCACCTGCTTCCAGCTCAGCTTCCAGCAGTGTACAGCTTCTCTTAAAGGGCCGGTGTCCTTTCTGCAGTTTACCACTCTCCACCGGTATTATTATTTCTCCGCTCTCAAATTCTACATTTCATCTATATTGCATCACTCTCAAGCTTTATTTATTATTTAACTGGTTCCAGCCAGTATCCACTCCGTGCCAACACCTGTCTGGTTCTAACCAGTACCCACAGCAGCATTTTATCTACAGCAGTCCAGCTTTCCCTGGAACACCAGCTGGTACGACCCTGGGCTTTCCTCATTGCTACAGTTGAGCCTGGTAAGGACTTTCCAACTTGCAGATAATAAGAACTGTCTCATACCACCAGAGCTCTGTGGCCCCTGCCACCCTGTAGTACCCAGGAACTGTATTATTATTTCTCTGCTGATTTTTATGTTTCTTTTTACTGCTACTGTGATGCATGGAGTTTGTCATAAATAAATATCATTGACTTTTACTCAAGTTGTCGTGGTCACGCCTTCGGGCGGTTTCTCTTCATGTTACTTACATGTCCAGGGGTCTGATACAACCTCCCAGGTTCCGGTACGTCTCAGCCCCTACAACTGAGGCTGCCTCCCGTCAGCTCAGGCCCTCAGTTGTGACAGTAAGCACTGACCAAATGAATCCAGCCGGAGACCAGGATCAAGCGGCCAGGCCGATGCAAGAACTGGCAGCCCGACTTGAACATCAGGAGGCTGCACAGGGCCACATCATCCGCTGTCTCCAGGATCTCTCTACTCGGCTGGATGGGATTCAGACAACTCTCCGTGGATCAGGCGCATCTGGGGCGTCAACCACAGTGACTCCAACTATAACCCCACCCACCTTACCCGTTTCTGCTCCACGTCTTCATCTTCCAACGCCAGCAAAATTTGACCGATCTCCAAGATTCTGCAGGGGATTTCTCAACCAGTGTGAGATTCAGTTTGAGCTACAACCTGGCAATTTTCCCAGTGACCGTACAAAAATTGCCTACATCATCTCTCTTCTCAGTTGCTCAGCCCTCGACTGGGCATCACCGTTATGGGAGAGGTCCGACACCCTGCTATCTTCTTACACTGCATTCGTGTCAACATTCAGGCTCATCTTCGACGAGCCAGGCCGGGTAACTTCAGCTTCGTCTGAGATTCTCCGTTTACGCCAGGGATCACGTACTGTAGGACAATATCTTATACAGTTCCAGATTCTGGCATCTGAACTGGCATGGAACGACGAGGCCCTGTATGCTGCATTCTGGCATGGTTTATCCGAGCGTATTAAAGATGAGTTAGCTACCAGAGACTTACCCTCCAAGTTAGATGAGCTAATCTCACTTTGTACGAAAGTTGACTTACGTTTCAGAGAGAGAGCAACTGGGCGTGGAAGATCATCTGCTCCAAAATCTTCTGCTCCTCCTCCTCGCCAACTGTCACCAACTAAAGAAGAACCCATGCAAATTGGCCGTTCCCGTTTAACTCCTGCTGAGTGCCGAAGACGTCTCTCTGAGTCTCTCTGTCTGTATTGTGCAGCTCCGTCTCACACTATTAATGCCTGTCCCAAACGTCCGGGAAACTCCAAATCCTAGCTCGCCAAGGAGAGGGCCGGCTAGGAGTAATGATCTCCTCTCCATCTCCTCAAGATTGTAATCTCCCAGTCTCGCTTCAAGTTGCTCAACGTTATCAGAACGTCATTGCCCTCCTGGATTCCGGAGCAGCTGGGAACTTTATTACCGAAGCCTATGTTAAACGGTGGTCCCTACCCACCGAGAGACTTCCTTCCTCCTTTTCCTTAACTGCCGTGGATGGCAGTAAAATTTTTGATACAGTTATTGCTCTAAGGACTCTACCAGTTCGTCTGAGAGTGGGAGTTCTTCATTCCGAACTTATTTCACTTTTAGTGATTCCAAGAGCCACACATCCTGTGGTCCTGGGCCTTCCATGGCTCCGTCTTCACAATCCTACAATTGATTGGACGACTACGCAAATTCTGGCATGGGGTCCCTCCTGTGCTGAGACATGTTTGTTTAAAGTGTTGCCTGTCTGTTCTTCCTCCCCCAGGTCGTCTGATGTTCCACCTCCTCCATATCAAGATTTCACGGATGTGTTCAGTAAAGCTTCTGCTGATATCCTTCCTCCTCATAGAGAATGGGACTGCCCGATTGATCTCGTTCCAGGGAAGGTTCCACCTCGAGGCCGAACTTATCCGTTGTCTCTGCCTGAGACGCATTCTATGGAGGAATACATTAAAGAGAACCTAGCAAAGGGGTTCATTCGACCTTCTTCTTCTCCAGCCGGCGCAGGCTTCTTTTTTGTAAAAAAGAAAGATGGTGGTCTGCGGCCGTGCATCGACTACAGAGGTTTGAACGACATTACCATCAAGAACCGCTATCCTTTACCCCTGATTACTGAGCTCTTTGACAGAGTTAGCGGAGCTACCATCTTTACAAAGCTGGACTTGAGAGGTGCATACAATCTCATCCGGATCCGTGAGGGTGACGAGTGGAAGACCGCATTTAACACCCGTGACGGACATTATGAGTACCTCGTCATGCCCTTCGTATTGAGCAATGCTCCAGCTGTCTTCCAGCATTTCGTCAATGAGATTTTCAGAGACATTCTATACCGTCATGTCGTGGTCTATCTAGATGATATCCTCATTTTTGCCAACAATTTAGAGGAACATCGTTTTTGGGTAAAGGAGGTTCTGTCCCGTCTCCGTGTCAATCATCTCTATTGCAAATTAGAGAAATGCGTCTTTGAAGTCAAGTCCATTCCGTTTCTAGGGTACATTGTGTCCGGTTCCGGACTAGAGATGGATCCTGAGAAACTACAAGCAATCCAGAATTGGCCGGTACCCTTAACCCTCAAAGGGGTCCAGAGGTTCTTAGGGTTCGCCAATTATTACCGAAAGTTTATACAAGACTTTTCCACCATTGTGGCGCCTATTACTGCTTTCACCAAGAAGGGTGCTAACCCGTCCAAGTGGTCTGAAGAAGCCATGCAAGCTTTTCATCTTTTAAAACAGAGGTTCATCTCTGCGCCTGTCCTGAAACAGCCTGACATCGACTCTCCTTTCATCTTAGAGGTGGATGCCTCCTCCGTTGGAGTAGGAGCGGTGTTATCTCAGAGGGCTAAAGATGGCCATTTACATCCTTGCAGTTTCTTCTCACGGAAGTTCTCCCCAGCGGAGCGCAACTATGCCATTGGCGACCAGGAGTTGCTAGCCATCAAGCTCGCTCTAGAGGAGTGGAGATATCTGTTGGAGGGAGCTTCTCATTCAATCACCATCCTTACAGACCACAAGAACCTTCTATATCTGAAAGGCGCACAATGTCTCAACCCTCGTCAGGCCAGATGGGCACTTTTCTTTTCCAGGTTCGACTTTAAACTCCAGTTCTGTCCGGGCTCTCAGAATCGCAAGGCCGATGCCCTTTCCCGCTCATGGGAGCAAGAAAATGAGTCAGAGTCTTCAGACAAGCATCCTATTATAAATCCGTTGGCATTCTCCACGGTAGGGATGGACTCTACGCCCCCATCAGGGAAAAGTTTTGTGAAGCCGACACTAAGGAAGAAGCTCATGCATTGGGCCCATGCTTCCCGCTTTGCCGGACATACAGGTATCCAAAAAACCCTGGAGTTTATCTCTAGGTCCTATTGGTGGCCAACTCTGAAAAAGGACGTTTTGGAGTTTATTGCATCTTGCCCAAAGTGTGCTCAACATAAAGTATCCCGCCAGTCGCCTGCGGGGCAACTGGTTCCACTATCTGTTCCCCGTCGACCATGGACCCATTTGTCGATGGATTTTATTACAGATTTGCCCATGTGCAACAAGTTTAATACCATCTGGGTGGTAGTTGACCGGTTCACCAAGATGGCACACTTCATTCCTCTTACCGGTCTTCCGTCAGCTTCCAAGTTGGCTCAAGTATTCATACAAGAGATCTTTCGACTCCACGGTCTTCCAGAAGAAATTATCTCAGATCGAGGAGTTCAATTCACAGCCAAATTCTGGCGAAGTTTATGTCAAGTCCTCCAAGTCAAGCTAAAGTTTTCCACGGCTTACCATCCTCAGACCAATGGTCAAACTGAGAGGGTGAATCAGGACTTGGAGTCCTTCCTCCGCATCTATGTGTCCTCCTCTCAAGATGACTGGGTTCAATTACTTCCCTGGGCCAAGTTCTGTCATAACAACCAGTATCATTCTTCATCTTCTTCAACACCATTCTTCACCAACTTTGGATTCCACCCTAAAGTCCCTGAGTTCCAACCGCTTCCAGCAACTTCTGTTCCCGCAGTGGATATCACCTTGCATCAGTTTGCCAATATCTGGAAGAGCGTACGATCAGCTCTGCTCAAGGCATCGTTCAGGTACAAGAAGTTTGCGGATAAGAAGCGTCGAGCAGTTCCTGCTCTCAAGGTGGGTGATCGGGTATGGTTATCCACGAAGAATTTGAGGTTAAGAGTTCCCAGTATGAAGTTTGCACCTCGCTACATCGGTCCTTTTAAAATTGATCAAGTCATCAATCCTCAAAACTCAAATGTGTGTCAGTCCCCTTTCAAAGCGCTCCCTTTAACTTGCAGCTGTGTTTCTTTTTATGATTAAGCAAGTCATCAATCCTGTTGCTTACAGACTCCAGTTGCCTCCCTTCTTAAAAATACCCAGGACATTCCATGTTTCCCTGTTGAAACCGCTAATCTTGAATCGGTTTCATTCCTCACTTCCTCCAACTCCGAAAGTCCAAACTCAACGAGGCGTTGAGTATGAAGTAGCCAAGATCCTGGACTCACGTCACCGTTACGGTCAACTTCAGTATCTTATTGACTGGAAGGGTTATGGCCCTGAGGAACGTTCATGGACCAATGCTTCTGATGTCCATGCTCCTGCCTTGGTCCGGAGATTCTATTCCAAGTTTCCTCAAAAGCCAAAGAAGTGTCCTGGGGCCACTCCTAAAGGGGGGGGTGCTGTCACGATCCGGGTATCTGGACGCCATTTCTTATCTATCAGATGCCTCCTAAGGCTGGCTCAGCGCTCCAGGACCGGATCCCATCTGTTATCCTGATGTGCACATTCCCGCATCCTCTCCTGTCTCTCTGGACCCTGAGCTTCTGCATTCAGAGTGGCGATTACGTCAGCCGCGGCCTCCGCTGTGTCTGCTTGGTCGGATGTGCATCTGTCAGCCTGGCGTCTCCTGTCTCCGGTGGCCAGCGCCGCCATTACTGTTTTCCAGACCACATGGATTACTAACGATCTAGAGGATATCTCTAAATTGTCAGTGTGGGAAGCACACAAATGTGTTCTAAGAGGAACTTGCATTCAACTGGGTTCTTTGTTGAAAAATCGGAACACCCAGAAGAAAGCAGACCTACTTGCCAAAATTAAATCACTGGAAACGGCCCACAAGCAACCCAGATCCCCACTTACTGTATTGAGCTTGAGGAAGCACGTGCCTCCCTTAATGGCCTTCTTCGAGATCAACTTAAGCTCTCTTATAGCAAATGTTGGAGTCGTTTTAATCAATGGGGCAACAAACCTGGGAGACTCCTGGCACAGTCTCTTCGTGAACGGAGGGCCATTACATTCATACACTCTATCAAGGATGACCTCAGTCAGACTCATAGTGACACGGCGTCGATTGCCGAGACATTCAAAGCATATTATTCCAAGCTTTACAACCTTTCCAATAGCTTAGACACTTCAAATTCGGATTCTTCTAAGATGTCGATCTCAAATTATCTAGAGTCAATAGACTACCCCACTCTAACGCAAGGTGAGGCGGAATTTCTTGATGAACCTTTCCTTGCGGAAGAAGTGGTAAAGGCTATTGAATCTTCCCCCACGGGTAAAAGTCCAGGCCCCGATGGATTTACCATTGCGTATTATAAATTGTTCAAAGATAAGCTTGCCCCTCTTCTTACACATGCTTTCAATTCCATTTCTGATAAAACGCATTTCTCAGCATCTACATTAGAAGCCCACATCACAGTTCTCCCAAAAGACGGCAAAGACCCCAGCTTGTGTCCCAGCTACCGACCCATTTCATTATTGAATGTCGATCTGAAACTGTTCGCCAAATTGATTTCTAACTGCTTAAAATTATTTCTTCCAACACTGATTCATGGAGATCAGGTCGGCTTTGTCCTGGGGAGGGAAGCCAAAGACAACACTACTAAAGTCATAAATATGATACATTATGTGCTACAATCTCCAACTCCCTCAATATTGATTTCAACAGATGCTGAAAAAGCTTTCGATAAGGCTGATTGGGAATTCATGACTGGCATTCTATGACACCTGGGGCTTGGTCGTACCTATCTCCATAGAATCATGGCCCTGTATGACTCCCCAACAGCAAGGGTCAAGGTTAACGGTTCACTTTCTGACCGATTTGGAATTTCCAATGGCACTAGGCAGGGCTGCCCCCTCTCTCCCTTACTATTTGTATTATGTATGGAAGCTCTGGCTAGAGTGATACGATTGAACCCAAACATCTCGGGCTTAAAATTGGGTGACCACGAATACAAACTTGCCCTATTCGCAGATGATCTACTGGCGTTGATATCTGAGCCTATTCTCTCCCTCCCAAATTTGGTTGCATAATTTCATAAATTCGGAGAGCTATCCAATTTTAAAATTAATTACTCCAAGTCGGTCATCATGAATCTTAATATCCCGACATCTGTGGCTGACAATCTGAAACGTTCATTCCCCTTCTCTTGGAACGACACCAAATTAAAATATTTAGGAATACAAATTCCTAGGGACCTCTCCCAATTGTTTTCCTTAAACTACCCCCCATTGTTAAATTCTTTGCGATCAGACTATTAGAAATGGCGTTCTTTACATCTATCCTGGTTCAGTAGGATAAATGCGGTTAAAATGAATTCCCTTCCAAAAATTCTATATTTTCTTCAGACGCTTCCTATTCACATCCCCACTATATGGCTCCAGGCAATTCAAAGTCTTATACGAAAATTTGTTTGGGGAAGATCTCACACAAGATTCAAACATGATATTCTTTTTAGACGGATACACATGGGTGGCATGCAGCTTGCCTCATATCCCCGGTTATTATCAGGCCATACTTCTAAACTGAGTTCTAGATTGGACTCGTGCAAAAGACACCAAACTATGGGTCTCCTTAGAAGAAAAAAGCTTTACCCACTATATTGAGATAGTTCCATGGCTCCCTAACCTACCGAGAATTGACCATCCCACTATCACCCCTACTCTTGCTATGTGGACGAAACTACATTTACTTCCACACATTTCCTCCAAATTGTCACCCCTGACTTCTTTCCTTTATAACCAGAAAAAACAACCCTGATCCAGGCGCTAATTTGTTAATTGTATTATTTACTCTTAATTTGAGATTTATAAATTTAGAGCTGCAATCTTTGTCCAGCTGTACCTGTGTACGTACAGCTAAAACTTGATCAAAACACTGATCAAGAAGCTACACAAGAAAAAAGAAAAGTGACTGATTGCGCTATTTCTCCAGGTGCGTATATGAATAAAAACACGTGTTTTTCACTTCTCTGGTGTTTATTTTAGTACAAACGTTATATCTCATACAACAATATAATAAAAAATTAAGTATGCATACTCATTAGGGGCACATTCTAAAAAATTATTTTATAATAATAAAAATGATGATATTTCTCTGTTTTAGACATCCAGTGCTCAAATCTATCAGAGACAATTAATAGTTACACTCCTGGATTAAAATGCAACATAATTTATGTATCCACAACGTTTAAACTGTGATTTTCCAAGGTGAAAACTCAGTTCTCTGTTTAAAGACACAGTTTCCACAACATTGAATATTGCTTATCTTCGTTGTATTAGAACTCAGACTTTAGCATAGGACCACAGTTCTCATTCATATAATTGCAAAGTCCATAGACTGACAGTTTCTAAATAGAGCCGCTTACCACCGTGTCCGTGGATGCAGACGTGATGGGGAGATCCTCGCCGTGCACAGCGATGCTGGTTTGCTTTCCTTCTCCCCGTCCGTCCTCCGTGGTGGTAGCGGTGCTGGATGGTTTCTAACCCTCAACGTGAGTGGGGCCGCTTGTATGTGGACAATTTTCAGAATAGACTCTCCACCTTGCTAGCCGCGTCTCCTTTGATTGCAGTTCAGCTGGAGCGGCAGGTGTGTAGGAGGTCTCGTTGGTTGTCCTTAGCTCCCAATCCGGCAGGGTTGATCCCAAACAATGTCGCTGATCATTTGGCAGGGTGAAAGGCAATTGAGAATTGCCTTTCACCCTGCCAAGTGATCAGCGACATTGTTTGGGATCAACCCTGCCGGATTGGGAGCTAAGGACAACCAACGAGACCTCCTACACACCTGCCGCTCCAGCTGAACTGCAATCAAAGGAGACGCGGCTAGCAAGGTGGAGAGTCTATTCTGAAAATTGTCCACATACAAGCGGCCCCACTCACGTTGAGGGTTAGAAACCATCCAGCACCGCTACCACCACGGAGGACGGACGGGGAGAAGGAAAGCAAACCAGCATCGCTGTGCACGGCGAGGATCTCCCCATCACGTCTGCATCCACGGACACGGTGGTAAGCGGCTCTATTTAGAAACTGTCAGTCTATGGACTTTGCAATTATATGAATGAGAACTGTGGTCCTATGCTAAAGACTGAGTTCTAATACAACGAAGATAAGCAATATTCAATGTTGTGGAAACTGTGTCTTTAAACAGAGAACTGAGTTTTCACCTTGGAAAATCACAGTTTAAACGTTGTGGATACATAAATTATGTTGCATTTTAATCCAGGAGTGTAACTATTAATTGTCTCTGATAGATTTGAGCACTGGATGTCTAAAACAGAGAAATATCATCATTTTTATTATTATAAAATAATTTTTTAGAATGTGCCCCTAATGAGTATGCATACTTAATTTTTTATTATATTGTTGTATGAGATATAACGTTTGTACTAAAATAAACACCAGAGAAGTGAAAAACACGTGTTTTTATTCATATACGCACCTGGAGAAATAGCGCAATCAGTCACTTTTCTTTCTTTTTTCTTCTTTCCTTTATAACCCTGACTTCCTCCCAGGTCTCCACACTGCTTCATTTAAACTATGGGCGGAGGCAGGGATTTTTAGAGTAGGCCAAATGATTGGCCCAGGAGGCTTACATTCATTTTCTGACATCCAATCACTCTGGCTTCTTCCACATTCTGAATTTTGGAAGTTCCTGCAATTACACCACTTTCTGATCTCAATTGGTAAACACTCCAAACTGTCAAGAAATCTCACACGTTTTGAACAATTATGTATGGACCCCAAACCTCCTACACATGTTATTTCACAGCTCTATGCTAACCTTGTCGAGGGTCTTTTTGCCAATCCTCCCTCATTCGAGGCGGCATGGGAGAAGGACCTGCAGGGCCTGATTTCTGATCCAGATTGGGGGGCGATATTTTGTAACGCCCAAGCTAGCTCCACGTGCTTGGCTACGCTAGAGACTCTCTATAAGATTATATACCGATGGTATAGGATCCCAGTGCTATTACACAAAATTTTCCCTACCATATCTAACACTTGCTGGAGATGCAGGACACATATACTGTAGGTAGCTTTCTACATATATGGTTGGGCAGATATATTTAAATGTACTGAAGCAATATTGAAAGGCGATGTACCCAAAGATCCGGGATTCTGGTTACTGAATATTACCACTGCAGACGCTACAACTTATAAACACTCGATACTCAGACATCTCAATAATGCAGCTAAAGCGGTCATTCCTACGCTTTGGAAATCAACAAGGGCCCCTTCAGTGAGGGATTGATTTAAGAGGATCGACTACTATATGGAGATGGAGGATATTATTACGTTTACAAGGGGTAATATTTCTGAATTTTCGGCAACATGGTCCCCTTGGCTGGAGTTCAAAACTACTTTGTTATACCGGCATTGTATTACTGGTATTCACTCTTCTGCTTCATCTGGTAGTTGATCTTATGATATCTATGCGACCCTGTTTGCCGATGCTACTATGGCTACCCATTCTTGATTCTGTTTTAATAGTCTTTTGGACTTCCCGGTTCTCAGGCCCCCTTACTTTTCCCCCTCTCCCCCCTTCCTTTTCGCTATCCTTGTTTACTCTTCTTTCTCCCATGCTGGGTCTCGCTCCAGTATATTCTTTTCTTTCTACCATTCTCATTATTACTCTTTTCTATTATTCTACAGCAAAAATTTACACGAATTCGGTTTAACGTCAAATGTTGATTTTATTATTGTAAATGATTATACTCTATTGAACAGAGTTTAATAAAAACAGTTTATACAAAAAAAAAAACATCTAGTCACACCATGCCGTGGCGGGACTTGGTAGTGCTGAGCGTCTTTATGTGTGACTTTTTTCTTAAAATGCATCTAAGTTGCATTGCTATGTGACTAGGATGCACAAGCAGCTTATGCTGATTATAATGATATGCGGCATGCCTATTTTCTGTGTGTGACCGTGGCTGTATCAGCATACGAAATGCTATTCTACAGTGAAATCATTGTAATGTAGCTTTTTATATGCAGATACAGCCAGTTGCACACAGAATACATGCATGCCACATATCATTTTAATCAGCATAAGCTGCTTGTGCATCCTAGTCACATAGCAATGCGAATAAGATGCATTGTCAGCAAAAAAAAAAAAACATGCCCGACGTTAGCAGAGCTGCCGGCTGACTCTTGCAAACCGAAAATTCCATGTGTTGTAAAGCTGGTGTCAACCCAAACACATAGACATGCCTGTGACCATATAATATAGGGGCATAAAGTATGTATCAGAGTTTAGAGAGAGAAAAGGCGAAGAGAGATAAAGTACCAACCAATCAGCTCCTGACTTTTTTCAAACACAGCCTGTACCTGTACCACTTTATCTCTCTCCAAGGTTTAAAATATCTCCCCCATAAAGCGCAAGATAAATTCTTTGTGTTCTATATTTTTCCTCTTAATCCATTCACCTCAGAGAGGCATTAGCCAGATCGTGGTGTGCGCCGGCTGCCTTAAATGAAACTACTCCCAAGTCAAAGTGGTTTATGTAAAGTCAGATATGTAACATGGAGTTGCTCATTGTGAAGACCCCTAATTGATTATCAATGTTTTTGCTGATTAATGACATTGCTGGTTCTTTCATCATCATCAGTGTTATTACTGTATCTCCTACCGCATGCTATTACCAAATCACTTATTGAATGCCATTATTGAGTGCCCCATCACTATGCAATTGTTCACTTAATCACCTGCACCGAGATAATACTATTGTCTTGCATGTTATTTGCATTCCATGGTTGTAGTTATCTCAGCAACTTCATCTTTGCTAAGGGCAGAATCCTTTTGCTTGCTCGTTATTTATTAGGTTAATCACCTTTTAATGGGCCCCCATTACTCACACATTTTCTGCACTGTTTAGCTCATTGACAATGTCATGATTTTTTACAATCTGCTAATGAAGACTTTTCAGATAACAGGTTTGTTAGGACGGAGACCCTCACCCAAATGTACTAACATAATACACTCACATTATAGGCAAAGAGTTTTACAATGAACAGCAACAATGCCTCCCCAAGATCATTGGATACTACATATTATACCTCACTAATTCAAATATTGGTCAGTTATTCAAATCTCTTATTTATCATTTACATTTTTACATCTTTGGGGTTCTATTTGATTTATAAAGCGAAAAACAAAGGAAGGATGGAAATCTAATTTGTTTATCATCAATGGCCTCCATTGGTTTACTTTTCATAGATAGCAGGAAACCATCGATGGCTGGTTTACACTATTGATGGCCATCCCTACAGGATTAGGTAGTGGCTCGAAGTGGGAGGCGAAACACAGCAGGTGGTTTGCCAATCGGGGAATGAGTGTGTGATTATGCGTGAGCAGCATCAGGAGGCGGAGCTATGCATGTGCCCCCTGTACTGGGGTAAAACAAAATATTGCCACACTGTCTGACATAGTTGGCTGAGAAAGATCAACTTCTACCATTGATGGCAAAACCATCGTCCATATATTGTCTGTATTTAATTACACTGTATATGGAAAATGCAGTTTTCACATTTCTTAAAAGTACTTTTCTCCCTTGTATATACAGTATGTTCATTGTTCTATGCATTGTTCTATGCACAGGAGACATATTTTTGCACCTGGGCCCACCATTCATAAGCTCCACTACCGGTCACAGCTTCACATCAACCAGTGGCCCAGATATCAACAATAATACATTTCTCAGAGTAGCCAAATCCTTTTATTATATCTAAAGCAAAATATCTAATATTGCGTGATGAGGTTTTATCAAATGAATAATATTAAATTAAACTTATCTGCAGAGTCAGAGAAGTTAAAGAAACGTTTGCCGCTCTCTGTCTTGTAGTCCTCCAAAGTATATTATTGCCAATTGTAACGCGTTTCATGAATGTCTGTTCTCTTCGTCAGACATGTGGCTACAGCAGACTACATTCAGGTTTAAAAACAGGGGCTTGGAAACACTGATTGTTTGGGTGGTCAAAGTTATCCTTATTAAAATGTTCTAACAACAAACATACAGTAAAATGGTATAAGAAATGAGCACAATTGTGTGTTAACAACACATAATAATAGACATGCTAAAAAATATTAACAAATAATCCAATTACAGTTTTGTATTATTAAAGCAATTGCCTTGTTAAGCAGCACACATAAATTAGAACATTTAAAGCATACATAATAAATCCAGCTTTTAGAGAGGCAAAATTACTGGAATTGTATGGGGTGCGTGTGTGGCAGTTCAAACCAGCCAAAAATGACATTGCTTAATAAGTTTATCCAGAGAGGAATGATTCACGTCCACTCACTTGAGAAACGAATCCATCAATTGTTAGTGTTTGCCGCCAATAAAAAGAGGAATCCAATAAACTCTTACAAAAGTCCAGGAGTAATGAGTCCTAAAGGCAGGTCCTCAAACAATTGGAGAGTATTAGGGGTATATTTACTACAGGGCAGGTTTACAGAAGTGGAGATGTTGCCCATAGCAACTAATCATATTCTACTAATCATTTATCTAGCACCTTCTAGAAAGTATTAGCTAGAATCTGATTGGTTGCTATGGACAACATCTTCACTTCTGTAAACCTGCCCTTTCGTAAATATACCCCTTAATGACTGATTTGACTTGAATTTATTAACATTTCATCTAACATACTGTAACCTGAATAGGCAGACCCTCAGTTCACATTTGGCTCTTCAGAGTAAGATGTGCATAAACTTTAGTGACACGTTTCACCGGCAAGCTACTCACTTCCTCAGACTGTGTTTAAGAGCATACCTGTTTGTATTCAGGGTCTAACTCATCAAGCCCCACAGATTTGCGGAAATAGCTATTTGCCGATTTCTGCACTTCTGCTCATGTGCGCATGACAGTGCGCATATGCGCGAGGTCTTAAATTGCGATTGCACTTGATCGCAGTATAAGAGCTGGCAGGGGGCGGTGATGCCGCATTTTGTGGGCATCGATGCTATATTTGTGGGGTGCAGTCAGGACAACGCAGTCATGTCCGGACTGTTTGTATATTGGTCCGCAGCAGCTGCATAACGTCACATGCAGCCACTGCGACCCAAAAGATGGATGCCTTCAAACTTCCTTTGCAGCTAGGCTGCGTAGGCAGGGGGCAACCTTAATCATGCGAGTGCATCGCTAGCATGTTAGCGGGGGCAGGACCCGTCATGCTGGGCGGCCTTGCTCTGTGCTGGGCCGCCCCGCGCATGCTAGCAAAAAGAGTTGTAGTTTTGCTACTTGTAGCAAAACTACAACTCATGCTAAATTAGGCCTTCAGTCTCTAGATAGTGGACTCTGAGTTCCCCTTAATTAGCTGTAGCTGTATTAGGAGCTGTACTTCTGATCTCACGCTGACGTGGCATCTGGTACACAGATCAAAAGCTGGAAAATAAAACCCTTGTCTTTTCCATGTCTTGGATTGTGCCATTGCATCTCATGATGAAAGTAATACGGATGCACAATATTATCAATAATAAAATGTATTGTTTCATACTGTAAAAGTGTACATTCATTTAGACAAACAGTCACAGAAGTATTTTTTACAGTTTGAAATTTGGACTGGGAATCTAAGATTCTCTGTTAAAAGAAAAAAAAACAATTCTAAAACAATTTAAGGATTGTTTTGCATTTTCATTTCCTTTGTATCCTTTTCTTTGATGACCTTATGAAGCCATACAATCTGAACAACAGCCTCCCAGATGCTGCTTTCCAAAAGAGAAAATAATATGCAAATTTAGAGAAAACAATTACACATGCACAAAACACCGCAGCCTTCTCCATTCTTACCAAAACTGAAACCTCCAACTGCCACTCATCAAGTCCATTCATTTCTTGCATGAAAATTTAATAGGCTTCTTATCTGGAGAAAAGAAAAAAAACTATCCCATTTATTGTCAAAGCCATTATCATACTGTATACAAAATCAATATGAATGGAGTCATTTATTAAAAGAGAGAATAAATGTATGCCGCTATGGAAACAATGAGCTGTTAGATTACTATTGTACAGCTAAATATACTGTTTCTCTTGCATCTGTCCAAGGGATACATCAATATTGATTTAATGGATTTAATTGACCTTCACTTGATAAACTTACAAATCGCCAGAAGGAAGTGCTTATGGGTTTTGTTCTTCTTAAGCAAGGCTCACATTTTACATCATGATATAGTGTATGTGTACTTGATCAGTCCAAAAGTATAATACTGACACCTGCTGGCCATTACGGTAATGTTCTACTTTTAGAATAGAATAAGTGGACATTATAAATATATGGAGCTGTAAATTACTACAGTGTAATGTGGGCCAACCGCCAAATATGGTATCAGGGATGAGCAACACTGCCGCAGTTTACTTTGTAAGATATTTCATGGTTATGGATCAATAGCTTTATTTTAGCAGATTGGTTCACAATTTTTTAAGTGATGCATAAATCGAAAAAAAAAAGAATAATTTAAAATATTTTTAAATGCAACACTGTTTATAAAGTACATTTGATAAATTTTCATTTTCACATTGTTTTGGTAATTTTTTTGTTTGAATTACGTTAAGAATTCAAACCCTTTTTTAAGCGTAGCCTTCACCAACTGATTTGTCAGCAAAATCACTTATGTGCGTAGACAGCATGACACAGTACTGGGGGCACAGCTACAGGGGGCCCAAGTACTGAGGGCACAGTACTGGGGGCAAAGCTACAGGGGGCACAGTACTGGGGGCACAACTACTGAGGGCACAGTACTGGGGGCATAACTACTGGCGGCACAGCTACAGGGGGCACAGCTACTGGGGGCATAACTGTGACCACGCCCCTTCCCCATGAAGGCACGCCCCTGTTTTTTGCCCACGTGCCTATAGTGCGCACTAACCCTGTTTTACCTGTCGGGGGGAGGGCGCCAAAGGAAACTTTCGCCCTGGGCACCACGAGGTCTAGTACCGGCCCTGAGAAGCTTGTACGATATCCAGCCATCCCGATGGCAGTGTAGAGAGAAGTCCTGTGGCGAAGTGACCATGGAAGAGTATTATTATTATTATTATTATTATTATTATTATTATTAATAATATGTGTTAAAGCTTCCTTTAGTTATTGAATCGTTTGGATTATTGGGGGTCATTCTGACCTGTTCGCACACTGCAGTTTATTGCAGCGGTGCGATCGGGTCAAAACTGCGCATGCGCTGGCGCTATAGTGTGCCAGCGCATGTCAGACGGCCGAAGCCCATCGCTGCAGTACGATCGCCTCTGCCTGATTGGCAAGCGGAGGTGGTCGCTGGGCGGGGAGGGACAAAACGGCGGCGTTTGGCCGCCGTTTCGTGGGCGCGGCCGGCCAACGCAGGCGTAGCCGGACCATGCAGTGGGCGGGCCGCAGCAGCTGCGTGTCATCACACGCAGCCACTGCGGGCCGGGGAGCGACGAGTAGCTCCCGGCTAGCACGCTAAAGCTGCGCTGGCCGGGAGCTACTCCTAAAGTGCAAAAGCATCGCCGCTATGCGATGCTTTTGCACTTCTGCTGGGGGGGCCAGCACTGACATGCGGGGCGGTATAGCCATGTGCTGGGCGTCCCCCCGCATGTCTATGGACATGATCGTAGCCCTCCTGCAACATTTTGCAGGGCTACGATAAACTTGGAATGATTAAGTTTTGCCCTGTCCGATTTTAAAATGACAAAATGTGCCATGCCCTTATGCTGGGAGCTTTTGACAGAGCCTGCCCTCTGCCATCCCCACCTGCGGGCTGCAGTGTTCGGCTGGTGGGAAAAGTTGCATGTAGCGCTCACTGATGGTGAATAGATGCCATGCACATGTGCATGGCATCTATTCACAGTGCGGGGAGAGCTTCAGGGTGGCCAGTAAGTGCTTGGCATGCCCCCCAGGTGATGAAGAGGAGGTGTGTCATGAGGCCATGCCCCCTCCCAGGTTACCATGCCTTTTTTTCAGGTGTGCAGGAAGTACCCACTTTCCCGGACACCACCCTGCCCACTGTTCACCCTAGAGTGAACACTACATTTACGCAACATTTTATTATAAGGATTTATTCACACATTTGCTCTGATAGAAAGGATTGTTCTTAGGCCTTCCTAAAAGTGCATACCCCCAGGTTATGTCGTGTTCCTACAAGTAGATAATGATATACAAAATATGGGCTACAGGATAGCAGATTCACAAGCTATTGATTTATTGGACAGATAGGTGGCAAATTAACGTTATAATCCTTTCCCTGACAATTCATGGCCCACCAACATTGCAGATTTTCCTTCGCAGCCAGAGAGGTGTTCAGGATATATGTGATGTTACCATAATTTGTGCACTTTGCAGAGAACTGAATTGTGCCCATAAAGTATTAGGCACATACAGAAATAAGCACATATGTTTGAGGAAATTATGTGAATATACTGGAAAATATGCAAGTCATGTGTCTTAGCATTTGCTTGTACATGCCCCATTTATATTTAAAGGGCAAACTAGATAGGCCAAGAGGTTCTTATCTGCTGTCATATTCTCTGTTTCTCTATACACATTACACTTATGTAATTGTTGGAATGTTACATGTATTCAGGGCTTAAAGTGGTCCTGGTGAGGTGGTGGAACTCTTGGAGGAGGACCATGGAGGCACCAGGACCTAAGGAAGGAGTAGGTGGCTGCAGCTCATCAGCAACACTAGTACCACCTGTATCATCGATTGACGCAGATGATGGGGTGGGCTTTTCTGTTGGAATTACTGTGCAGGGCAATGGAGGAGGTGGAACTAGTTCCCCCTACCATTACAGGTGGTGGAACTCAGTTCCACCTCGTTCCCCCCCACACACACACACTTTAACCCCTGCATGTATTCTATATTTATATACAATGTCTGTTTTTATCCCTGTCAAAATCATACCAATATTTATTTTATGTTTATATTATTCACAGATATATTGCTAATGTTAAACTTAATAAACGTAGTTTATTAACAAAAGAAAAGGTGTACTAGTACTGTATAACACTGCTGGTACTTGCCACCTCAGCACCAGCCGATTCTAAGTAAGTACATTTCCAGTTTATTTTTAGCAAATAACTAGTTGCATCAAATCCTGCAATTAGAACATAATCATCTGATTAGAACTTTGCAGAAAGCTGGTAATTGAAAAATGATTTCAAGACGGTGGAGAATTGGAACAAAGTGCTAACAGCTACTGTAGTATGCCAAGCTGGCTGGTTTCATGTTGTCTAAAACACAGTGACGGATCACAGTAGCATATGTAGATCTATTGGAATGAGTCAGTCTCTAATGAATAAACATGAGGGATATGGAAAATATACTGCTTTATTAACACTTTACCATATATAAAATTCCAGAAAGAAGTGTTGCCCCAAATCTGCTTGAGTACAGACTAATGCTCATCATTTGATCACCTCTAGAAATTACAATATGGGTTTTCAGTGTTACGGAAAGGAACCATTTATTTGATTCTGATTGAAGATCATTGCACAATGCATTTCTTCTCTGCCATATTGACCATATATCGGAGTGGATAGGAGGATAGATGTGCCCAAAATATGCATCATCATGTTCAAGGATGGCCAGTACATCCTGAAAAGGTCAGTGTGTAGGGCTCGTATTAGCAGGCGGAAGCAAAAGACGCAAACACGGAAGCTGCTGCATCCTACTCAGATTCGTGCCCATTATCCTCAGACAAAGGGGCTGATTCCGGTTATCACAGTATGGTAGTGCGGCAACACGCATGTATAGTGCACCCACCATCAGATTTGTACGGAAAGCATTGGGTTTACATACAAATCGGAATCAGGCCCAAAAACTGCTCAAGTACAAACCCAGGGGCAGATGTATTAAGCCTTGGAGAGAGATAAAGTGGACGGAGATAAAGTGCCAACCAACCATCTCCTGTCATTTTTCAAACACAGCCTGTAGCATGACAATTAGGAGCTAATTAGTTGGTACTTTGGGGTCTATTCATGAAGCAGTGAAAAGTGTGGAGAAGTGAGCCAGTGGAGAAGTTGCCCATGGCAACCAATCAGCATTGAAGTAACATTTATAAATTGCATACTGTACAATAGTACGGAGCAGCTGATTGGTTCCATGGGCAACTTCTCCACAGGCTCACTTCTCCACTCTTTTCACTGCTTCATGAATAAACCCTTTTGTCTCTCTCCACTTTATCACTTTCCAAGGCTTAGTACATCCCTCTCCCAGTAAGAATACAAAGATTGGTATTTTTATATAATAATTCCAATATTTTATGGACTTACTAGTTACGAGCCCGTCAAAATGATGGAACAACATAACAGTAATGTTAGCGTTGGCTGCTCTGTGCGTCTGAATGGAGCAACACTTCAGTTGCTCAACTGCCCAGATAGAGGTGAGGATAAAGGTGAGGAGCAGCGTTAGCCTTTAATTATATAGGATACATGACAAACTATGTGGCTCATAAGAAAATCTAGCAAAACAAAAGAGCAAATGAGGAGAGAGATAACAAAAAAATACTGGTACTGGATTTTATGCTTTGTGGAAGTAGAATTTTCTCTACATAAACCTTAATTAATCTTGCCAGCCCTCTTGCAGTTTTAATCTTGTTTAAAATCCAACTGTCATATTTAATGTTTAAAATATCAATGAGATTAGGCAATTGAGAAATCATTAAATGTAAAACTATAATTCTGCAACCTGGTTCATTTAATTAACATATCATGGTTTCATGTCAAATAAATGCCTTAATTGAAAATAATATAACATTGAATGGTACCAAAATCCAATGTGTGATTAATTTAATGTAGTTTTTACATTATAAGGCAAAATTAACAATGTTTACACTTCTTTGTGAATTAGATATCTTTTAGGCATTAGGTCCCCCCAAAACCTGACTGGTGCTAATATTCCTTTCTTCCTTGTTGGTGCATATGTTTGTTAACTCTTAGCACTCCCCTTATTGATGAAGTGCTGGCTAAAAGCTGTCAAATCCTGCCGGCAACATTAAAAGCAGCTTGTACATGCATTTTAGACTTACAGTAATTGTATTTGAATGTATGAGGTGCAGTGCATGCCTTATGGATGTAAGCTACAGTGCTGTAGTCAAGATTTGCTGTTTGATATGTTTTTTTAAGTTGTATAAATACTACAAAGATACAGAGACAGAGTGGGGTACAAAAAGACACAAATATATTTTCCACCATATTGCAGATCTCTAGATGTGTTAAGCAACTTCAGCTTATCTGCTTTACGCTAGGCACATGTGCTCAACTTGTAAACAATTAATTGTATGTGTTACAAATAGATTCACTATTAAGCCCAGTACCCACGAGCCGATTCGGGGAGAGATGTGTGCTGAGCGGTTCGCTCAGCACACATCTCTCCCGCCGCTCAGCACAGCGCGATCTGTGCTGAGCGTGCGGGGGGAGACGGGGGGGCCGCTCATTTCACCCAGCGGGTGAAGTGAGCGACTCGCTAGATTGGCCTGCACGGCAGGCCAATCTAGCAGCAGCGATAGCGATGCGCGGGGCTGCGCATCGCTATCGCTGTATGGGGTACACACGGAGCGATCCTGCTTAAATTCTAAGCAATCTAGTCAGATTGCTTAGAATATCGCTCCGTGAGTACCCCCCTTTAGGCATCACTTAGGGGGAGATGTACTAAGCAATGAAAAAAGTGTAGAAGTGAACAAGTGGAGAAGTGGCCCATGGCAACCAATCAGCACTGAAGTAACATTTATAATTTGCATACTATAAACTTATACATAGCAGCTGATTGGTTGCCATGGGCAACTTCTTCACTGGCTCACTTCTCCACTTTTATCACTGCTTAGTACAGTACCCCCAATTCATATTATGGCATACAATGCCTCCAGTTCATATTATGCCACATTATAGTGTCCCCAGTATATTATACCACACTGTGGTACCTCCACTTTCATATTGTGCCATATTACAGTGTCCCATTTCATATTATGAACCATTATAATGCCCAGTTCATTTTGAACCACATTACAATGAGCAGGTCCACAGGCATAACTACATTGTAGGCCCCAAGTCGAACATTTGTAAGAGCCCCTATGTGTCACCCAGTGTCGGACTGGGCATGAAGGGCTCACCGGGGTTATGCAGTAGTAGGGGCCCATGCTTATTGGTGTGGTCAGCCACCACAGAGGTTTTGGTTAACCATTAGAGAGTGCATGGTCTGGGCCCCTTGATAAATAAATATAGTAGACTAAGTGCTTCATCACGCCCTATGGGTGCTCTTCACACCGTCGCAAGGGGCTAGGCCCCCTTAACCCTTGCACACCTTTCTGGGGTTCTATATTTGTATTTTATGGAGTATTACCTGCATTCCTTTGTTAGTGGTTAAATATTGCACGGTGAAAGGGCGTGCGATGGTGAAGGAGGCGCAGCCCCTTGTGACAGTGTGAACAGCGCCTGCAGGGCACGATGTACAGAATGTAGTGGGTGTGGGGGGACTGCGGATGGGGGAGGGTGTCTGTAGATGCTGCAGGTGGAGGGGGTGGATGTGGGGGGGGGGGCCCGGATGGGGAAGGGTCGGGAGGTGCTGCAGGTGGGGGAGGGGCAGAGGAGTGGGTGCTGCAGATGGGGGAGGGGTCTGGAGGCAGTGCAGGTGGGGGAGGGGCAGGGGTGCCACTGGTGAGGGAGGGGCAGGTGCAGGGATGTTGTGGATGGGTGAAGGGTTCCAGAGGTGCTGCGGGACGGGAAGATGCGGGGGTGCCGGGGGTGGGGTAGGGGGTCTGGAGGCGCCACGGGTGGGGGAGGGGCAGGTGCGGGTGGTGCAACGGATGGGGTAGGGGGTCCGGAGGCGCTGCAGGTGGAGGGGCAGGTGATGGGGTGCGGTCGGTGGGGGAGGGGCGGGTGTGAGGGGGACCGCTTATGGGGGTGGGTGTCTGCAGATGCTGCGGGTGGAGGGGGGGCAGGTGTGGGGGGAGACATATATGGGGAGATGGATGGTGGGGGGGTCTGGAGGTGCTCTGGGTGGTGGTGGAGGGGCGGGGGAGTGGGAGCCGCAGGTGGTGTAGGGTGTCTGGAGGCACAGTGTGTGGGGGAGGGGTGCTGCAAGTGGTGGAGAGGAAGGTGCGGAGGTGTGGTGCATTGGGGAGGGGTCTGGAGGCGCTGCGGGTACTGTACCTGCCAAAAAGGTAGTTGGAGGGTATGCAGTAACAGGGACAGGACAAGGGTGACGGGGTCAGAACAGGGGTGACGGGGTCAGAACAGGGGTGACGGGGTCAGGACAGGGGCGACGGGGTTAGGACAGGGGTGACGAGGCCAGGACAGGGGCGACGGGGCCAGGACAGGGGCGATGGGGCCAGGATAGGGTTGACAGGGCAAGCACAGGGGTTACAGGGCCAGGATAGGAGTGATAGGGCCAGGATAAGGGTGAAAGGGCAAGGCCGGGGGTGACAGGGCAAGGCCAGGGATGACAGGGACATGACATAACACAGGGCACAGGAGAGATTGGTATTAGGGACAAAACAGTGGTGACAGTGACAGACAGATGTGTCTTACCGGAGTCACTGCTGCTGGCTGCTGCTGTTCCACTCTAACCTGTTGGGATCTGCTGCTGGTGGAGACTTGGCATGGCTGACTCTCTCAGGCTGGAGTCCTGCTTCCTCTGCCCACCCGCATCCCTCCCCCACTTCTCAGTCACACACCGCGGACCTCGCGCGGCTGCCGGGCACTGTGGTAAGGGGAGACTGGGAGTGACTGGATAGCCCCAAGGAGATGCTGCGCCCGGAGGGAGGAGGGGGTCATAGCATGCACGCGGTGTGGACCTCGCGGCTGCCGGGCACTGTGGTAAGGGGAGACTGGGAGTCACTGATTAGCCCCCAGGAGATGCTGTGGCTGGAGGGAGGAGGGGGTCGGAGCCTGCAAGCAGCGCGGACTTCTGCAGCGCTGCCCGTCGGCAAAAGTGTGAGAAGGAGCTGGGCACACCTCACTGTGGGCGGCAGCACTGCAGCTAGCGGTGGGGTTGCCGGGGCTGGATATAACAGAGGCGGTACGGAACCTGCACAGTGGCAGGTGCCCCACAAAACTGCAGCTAAGAAGCGTGGAGTGTGCCAGAAAGTGACGCTCCTCCGCGCCAGAGAACCCCTGCTGAGTATGCTGATGTGGGGGGTCAAGCACACAGTGAGCCGATGCCTGTCTGTCTGTACTGCATACCCCCTCACACACCCCTGCCTGTGCCATGCCCGTACCATCTGCTTCTGCTCCTAGTCTCCTATAGATTTGCCCAGATCTGTGACTCATTTGACTAACTCCGCCCAGCAATGTGACTCCACCCAGCGTTAGCAAATGAGGCACAAAGTCACAGATCTGGGCTAATATATAGGAGATGCTGCTAGTGCATGCCTGATAATAACATCAATGCTCTGTAGCAAATATACCGTAGCCTGGTGCAGTATATACATATGTATAACTCAAGTGCATAGTCTGGAACTTGATACTTAGAGGAGAAGGTGGGCCCACGGGCAGTGAGGCCCGCTGGGGGTTTCCCCTGTACCCCTGTGGGCCAGTCCGACCCTGGACTGTCACCCAATGGTGAAAAATGTATTTAACATATGTAACTGTGACAGGGAAGGTGGGCCCCTCTCAGCTCTGGACCCCATTGCAGCTGCACTTCCTGCACCTATAGTAGCTAAGCCCCTGTATATAATATAACACATGTAACTATGATAGGGAAGAAGGCCCCTCTCCGCTCTGGGCTCCATAGCAGCTGCACTCCCTGCACTTATAGTAGCTATACCCTTACACAGAACACTAGTGTGCCATTAAGGCATAGACACATTAGATCTTCAATGTGGGGCTATTATTTATGAATGTTCTCATATACAAAACAAACAAATGTAATATGTACATAGAGCAGACCCTAGGCCCGTTTTGCAAGATGCAGAACTGTAAACTCAAAAAATAACCTTTAAGTATATACTGTATGTATATATATATATATATATATATATATATATATATATATATATATTTGGCGTACCTTATTTATTAACTGTGTTAATATTCCATAACGATTCTGATATGCATCTGATACTTAATGACTTTCAACACCTTCAAGAGATTTATTTGGCATTAATTTAATTTAATTTGACCAGAACATTCCTTTGAGAAAGAGACTGTCTGTCCCAAAGATACGTTCAATCGAAGTCTTACAGTACATCAATTCCTTCACAGCGTACGTTAGGACTTTTTAATGTACTGATATTTTTAGCACCTTGTGTCACTGGTACGACTTTGATCCTGCTGCTTTTTAAAAATGTAAGTAAGGCATAAAAGGACATGAAAGACAAGCAGAGGCAACATAATAGAAATGTGTGATATTACAGATGTAATAGATCACAAAATAGGTACAATGTCATTCTTTTCACAGAACATAAGGTTATAAAAGTGTCTCCTTTTATGCTTGTGTTCTCAGGATATAACTTGGATAGTTCTAGCGTTGAAATTGGATCGCCCATTTACCTCTGTTTGATTTAATGTGTGCCATTTCAGCTTATACCTTTGCAATTACACACAGATTGATTTTTTTTTATATGTTATAAAGTAATATGGCTAATCAAATACAGTGAGAATAAAATAAAAAAATAATCTTTGCAGCGTACATTCCTATATTTTATTTTGGATGGGAAATATACACACATTTATCATGAGTTCCGTGCCAGAATGCCTGGCAGCGACTTTCTGTTTAATTAAATCTCTGCTGGCGCTTGGCTCAAGGCTCTTTTTTTACTTAGTATAAACATATTTTTGTGGTTATATTAAACCTAATATTATGAAATGTGTATCTGTATTTTATGGCCAATATGTAAAAAAATAATATATCAGCAATATTTTTGTATGATATTGTTACTCACTGAGACACTTAAGACAGTAGACACATGGGAAAATATTGCAATATAAACCGCAAATGTTTTACTGTTTAAAGTAGCAATCCTTTGTACAGTAGAATTTTTTCTTTAAAATATAAGCTATTTAGAGTACCTATTAAGCATACATTTTTATTAGCTGTCCTCATACAAATGAATATCTCCTTTTCAAAATCTCTTTGGAGATCAAACAAGTTTAGCTGGCATCACATTAAGAGGATCTGAGAAAAGTAATTCAACTACTGTAGCAGTGAATTGGATCGCATAAGTCAAAGTCGAGAGTCAAAATCATGTACGCTTCTTTCGCAATAGAATTAGAAATCCGCGATCACTTAACGCAGCAGAGTTGCGTGGGGTTTTTTTTGTGCTAACTCTGATTAGATGAAAATGTGGGGAAAGTCCTTATTTTAAGGTAAAGATTTTGGGACATAAGGCCTAAGTTGGGCACAGGTCACAATGCCAACGGGCCCTGCATATACCTGCAAACTGTGCATGCGCCATAGAAAGCACTTGCCAAATGTGCATGCTCTGTACTATGCATACACTCACGGACAGAGTTTATAAAAGTTGATGGATTCATTCATCCATTTATGGACTATGCTATTTGTTAAAAAGCTGTTTCTGGGCAGTAACTGGGCAATCACCATGAGACTGCACAGAACCGATCCATCTAGTAGGATTGTCATGGGAGTCGTGAGTGTGTGTGCCGACTTCTGTCAGTGATGGGACACCTGTTTCTGTTGGATCTTTTGCAGCGTGTTGTGGGTTCCAATAATAATGATGATGACTGCAGCTGTGGACAGAAAAACAGTGGGCATAAAGATAGATGGTTACATGGGTGGTTACTTGCGGGATCCGGACTATTGGTCGACATACATCAAGTTGACCTAATATAATCGGCAGACATGAGGTCAATATGGAGACAAGGATGACTTATTAAAGGTCGGCACTTGTAGAGGTTGACAGGTTCATATGGTTGACATGACAATGGTCGACATGTTTTTTGGGATTTTTTCATGTTTTTTAAATGTTTCCTTCCTTGACTATCCATGTCACACATCATAACATTTAGTAACCTTGTGGCGAGCGAAGTGGAGCGAGACACTGCGCCCGAAGCATGGCGAGCGTTGCGTGCCCGCAAAGGGGTGCATTTCAACAATTGGTGGTCCCAGATGCCAAAACTATCCACACTAACCCCAAAAATGCCCAAAAAAGTGTGTCGACCATTTTTGTGTTGACCATTGTCATGTCAACATTTTGACCCTGTTGACCTTTTCCAGTGTCGACCTAGTGTTTGTTGACCATATGGGGACGACCTAATAACTGTAGACCTAATGCATGTTGACCATCTATACCACACACTTATTTGCATTAGCATAAGGCAGAAAGGAGGCTGCATCCATAGAGGCGCAAATATGTTTGACTCAGGGGGGTAATCTATTACCCGCGGTAATTTAATGCCCGGCAAAAATGGGCATTTGCTGCAATTTTCATTATTGGGCTATCCAATTATAGCCTGTTATTATCGTGCAGTAAATTACCCTGTATTACATAACAAAAAGTTGCATACCTCTGTGTTCCGCAGCAGTGATAGCGGCTTTTAAGAAAAAATATCAGGGATTTGGTTTTGCCTGCAGAACAAACCTACCTGATAAGTCCTGGTGCCCGGGGATAATAGGATAGCCCCGGGGCGCGCTAATTAGCCATGGTAATTTGACGTGGTAAATAGCCGCAGCTATATGCATAACGCCCTCGGTTATAAGGTCCTGGTCAGCAGTAAATGTTTGTGGGCTGAGCACACTGCAAATGAAAGTCCACCATACTCTATGGAGGGGAGGGAGAGTAAATTGTGCAGCAAAAAGTAGTGACCACAACATTTCAGGGTTCCATTATGCTTCGATACACTGTTGTATTTATAATGGGTGTGGTGTGTGCGGTGCACACGACCCCCGGGGTCCAGGGTGGCCCACACTGCACACCATGCACCCATTATTTTACCCACCGGAGTCCTGCGGCGCAGCAGCAGCGCTGCAGAAATCACTGGTGAAATGGCGCTGTGCCATTTTCCTGGTATTTCGAGAATGCACAGTAGAAAAATCACTGGGAAAATGGCCGCAGCACCATTTTCCCGGAGATCTGTGCATGCTCTGTAGACTCTGGGACAGCACTAGGGTCCCCTATGGACCCTAGTGCCGAGCTATTTGGCTCACCGCACGTCACTGGTGCCCAGAGCTAAGCACTGCCTGCTAGAAAGGAGGGGGCCCAGATGGACCCAGCACACGGGCCTCCTCCTCTCTAGAAACACCCCTGCTTTGTTAGTAGCTGCACCTGACAAAGGGTAAATTAACCCCTACATAATCATGGGGGAAGTACACATACAGCTACATTGATGTTATCACTGCTTCATTAATTACTTCATAATTTCAGTGCAGCCATGCAGCATGTGTAAAGCATACATGTTTACATTTACCCATCTGATCTAGTAACCTTAACTATATGGGGATTTACAAAAATATGATGCAAAAAGCAACAATGTGCTGTATACAATCCAGCAACTAAGTGCAAATTGCTTCTTACTAGCCTGCCTACAATAGAAAATAGGTTATTGTCAGTATACTGTATGTACAATTCTGTAGTCGGAAGTTTGTATAACATAGTGGGTAACAAGACTCATTTAATGTGGTGGTCTCCACTGAAGAAAAACTGAAGTGTCTCCGTAACTATAAACATAAAAACCAGCAGGCTAAGACGTGGAGATCAAAAGCCTATGGCCCTCATTCCGAGTTGTCCGCTCGCTAGCTGCTTTTAGCAGCATTGCAAACACTAGGCCGCCGCCCTCTCGGAGTGTATCTTATCTTAGCAGAATAGCGAACGAAAGATTAGCAGAACTGCTACTAAATAATTCTTTGCAGTTTCTGAGTAGCTCCAGACCTACTCACAGATTGCAATCAGCTCAGTCCGTTTAGTTCCTGGTTTGACGTCACAAACACGCCCTGCGTTCGGCCAGCCACTCCCCCGTTTCTCCAGACACACCCGCGTTTTTCCCTGACATGCCTGCGTTTTTTAGCACACTCCTGGAAAACGCTCAGTTACCACCCAGAAACGCCCCTTTCCTGTCAATCACTCACCGATCAGCAGTGCGACTGAAAAGCGCCGCAGGATCCACAGCAAAACTGCTAAGTTTTTAGTTAAATAACTAAGTGCATGCGCCCTGCGTGCCTTGCGCATGCGCAATTAGCAACAAATCGCAGCATAGCGAAAATCGGCAACAAGCGAACAACTCGTAATGACCCCCTATATGCAAAACTGCAATCCTAGATCAATCCAAACTATTCCTTGATTTGCTCAAGCAACACTCATATTATCAAAGTTTACAATCCGTAGCTATTGCATAGGTTATAATGGATATAGGGCCGATTCAGACCTGATTGCTGCAGTGCATTTTCGCACAGCAAGCGATTATCGATTGACTGCGCATGCGTATGCACCGCAATGCGCGTGCGCGTCGCCAAACAGCGACAAGCTGGTGCAAAAATTTAGATCGCACAGCCATTCACAAGCTGATTGAGAGGAAGAGGACGTTTGTGGGTGGAAAATGCCCGTTTTCTGGGAGTGTTAGGGAAAACGAAGGCACGCCCAAGCGTTTTCTGGGAGGGTGTGTGACGTCAGCTCCGGCCCCGATTAGCCTGTTCTTTTTGCACTGTAGTAATAAGTCCTGGGCTGCGCGCACACTGGAAAATCCATTAGATGGTGAGTGAGTTGCGATAGGATTTGCAGCTGCCCGCTAGCTGAGGGACTTTTCGCACGGCGTACACATGTGATCGCATACTGGCACGGGGCAAATTCACACTCCTCCTTGGGCGGCGACTATCTGATCGCAGGACAACAAAATTAGCAGCACAGCGATTAGGTCTGAATTTGGCCCATAGATTTCTATAACTGCTAAAAATATGCAAAACATTTTTTTTTTGTTAAAAAAATCAACAATTAACATCAGCCTGTGTAACCACATTACAGTGCGCAGAACCTATTTTATTCTACCCGCTTTCTTTCTTGTTGTATGGATCAGTCATCAATGTATTACAAGCCTGCAGTTACCTTACTTGGCCTTTTAAATTAAAGTAACCTAGTTTAGCTAATTCAGATAAACTGTGCAAATAAACACAACACAATAAAAAATTTATGGAACAGTTCTACAAACAACACACTTACCAGCGAGGATAAATAATGCAGTGTATTAAAAAGTCTTATTAACTGTTCGTGTGTATGAAAGAGTAAGAGAATGGAAGTTTTAAACCATCAGAAAAAAAGCTCACACATTCATGGCTGGAAAACAGGAAAAGCCTCAGTACTACAAATAGCTTATAGGGGCTAATTCAGACCTGATCGCTGCTGTGCGTTTTCGCATGGAGGGCAGTCAGGTCTGAACTGCGCATGCGCCGCAGTGCGCATGTGCATGCCAGAGATGCTATCGGCATCTCAGTCCAGCTGATTGACAGGCAGAGGCGTTCACTGGGCGGGCCACCGGCGTCTGGCCGCCGTTTTGGGGGCGCGGTCCAGGCAATGCAGGCGTGCCCGGTCCGTGCGGGAGGCGGGCTGCGGCCGCTGCATGATGTCACACGCAGCCGATGCGATCTGGGATGCGACAAGTAGCTCCCTGCCAGTGCGCAGGAGCTGCTCAGGTAGGGAGCTACTTGTCAAGTACAAAAACATTGCCGCTGTGGGATGCTTTTGTACTTGTGCGGGAGAAGGGGGGGGGGCCTGACATGCGGGGTGGACTAGCGCCATGCTGGGTGCCCTCCACATGTCAGAGTAAACGTTTGGCATTTGTGCACAAGTGCTTCAGCAATTTTCATGGCTGGTCTATTTGCATAATAAAGGCACATGTGCTATCTTGTATCAATGATCCTTTATTAGTATATCAATTACCTTTCTATTGTTTGAGACCCACAGGCTATATACCAGTGTGAATGAGTTAAAGGAGGGAATTCAATTAGGTGCGAGTTTGCAAAAGGCATTAAGGGGCCAATTCAGTAAGGTTAGCAAATTCTGCTAATCAGCAGAATTTGCTAACTATTAGCACGCATGCTGGGGGGCCGACCAGCGCTGGGCAAGGCCGCCCAGCATGCTGAACGGCGCCTCCCCCCGGTTTAAGCAGAAATTGCAAACAACACGCAATTTCTGCGTGTTAGGCGCCATTTTTGTTGTCGCAGCAGGTGCATGTGACGTCACGCAGCCGCTGCGGCCGCTGCCCCAACACGCCCTCGTTCGAGCGTACCAGCCCACTGTTTGGGCTGGCACGCCCCAGCAACGCTCCGTTTCCACCCAGAAAGTGTGACAACACTACTGTGTGGCGTAATGTGAATTTTAGACACTACTGTATGGTGTAATGTGAATAACAGACACTAATGTATGGTATACAGTGATCGCAAAAACGCGCTATGGCGCGTATTTTACCCAGAAACAGCCGCCCGGGACTCACATTTAGAAGATGAGCGGGTCCCACAGGACGCGCTCATCTGAATATGTGTTTGCATTTCTTAAGCCTGTCAGCGGAATGCAGGAGGTGACTGGCTGTTTCCTCAGCCAATCACCTCCTGTAGTCTCCATCCAATCACAGCCTGCAGCATCTCCCGCTTTGAATCCTGCTCCCCGCCAGCACATGAATCTGTGCTGCAGGGCTGACAGACTGGCCCCGCTCATCCGGCTCCACCTCCGCTCTGCCGCCAGCACCCTCCTCTGCGACTGGGAGTACAGGTCCGGATCTGCCCGCCGCCACCACCCCCCCCTACCCGGGACCCGCTCAACCACCGAGACCCGACAACCACCTAACAGCAGGAGCCGCCCGGGCTGCGCAGCTCCCGCTGTAGGTAAGCAGTAGACAGTGCTGCGTCGCCCCGCTTCACCTGGAGTAGCTGGTGCAGATGCGGGATGTCCGGGGGCTGCAAGCTCCGTGTGTGCAATGTGAGGCCGCTTAGAGTGTCAGGGTCTGACCTCAGGCGGCGGGAGCCGGGAACGCAGGGAGATAGAATGTAAGGTTCGGGGGCCTGACCTCGGGCGGCAGATGTAAATGACCGGTATGCAGGGCCAGGAGGCAGACTGCACGAAGGGGCTGTTTGACACTTGTGGCTCCGCCCCCGGCAGCGACTCACTGACACCATTTTTCTGACAGCACATTGCAGTGAGTGCACTGGCACAAGTAGCCAGCCGGCGCCTGTAGTCGCCGCAGCCTGAAGGAGCTATCTGTGAAATCGCAAGCAGAGGCTGGCAAGAAGGAGCTCCTCCAATCACTTCCCCTGACGGGCTGGCCACTGCTAAATATACCAGTAATCAGTACAACTGTGCAGTGACACTGACTTTCCCATTGCACCTGGGGCTCCACTACTTTGACACAGTTGTAACTGATTATCGGTATATTTAGCAGTGGCCAGCCCGTCAGGGGAAGCGATTGGAGGAGCTCCTTCTTGCCAGAGAACAGCCTCTGCTTGCGATTTCACATAGAGCTCCTCCAGGCTGCGGCTACTACAGGCGCAGGCTGGCTACTTATGCCAGTGCACTCACTGCACTGTGCTGTCAGAAAAAATGGTGAGTGTCAGTGAGTTGCTGCTGGGGGCGGAGCCACTTGTGTCAGACGGCCCCTTCGTGCAACTGGAGGTCATAAGTGGTTACTGCAATGTGCCTCAGTGCTCTACCAGGCGCATTGTGTATAATAACGTGCTCTACCAGGCGCATTGTGTTTAATAACGTGTTCTACCTGGCGCAATGTGTATGATAACTTGCTCTACCTAGCAGCAATGTGTATGATAACATGCTCTACCTGGCGCAATGTGTATAACGTGTTCTACCTGGTGCAATGTGTATAATAACGTGCTCTACCAGGCGCATTGTGTATAATAACGTGTTCTACCTGGCGCAATGTGTATGATAACTTGCTCTACCTAGCGGCAATGTGTATGATAACATGCTCTAACTGGCGCAATGTGTATGATAACGGGCTCTACCTGGCGCAGTGTGTATAACGTGTTCTACCTGGCGCACTGTGTATGATAACGTGCTCTACCTAGCGGCAATGTGTATGGTAACGTGCTCTACCTGGCGCAGTGTGTATGATAACGTGCTCTATCTGGCGCAGTGTGTATGATAACGTGCTCTATCTGGCGCAATGTGTATGATAACGTGTTCTACCTGGCGCAATGTGTATGATAACGTGCTCTACCTGGCGCAATGTGTATAATAACGTGTTCTACCTGGCGCAATGTGTATAATATGCTCTACCAGGCGCAATGTGTATGATAACGTGCTCTACCTAGCGGCAATGTGTATGATAACATGCTCTACCTGGCGCAATGTGTATAATAACGGGCTCTACCTGGCGCAGTGTGTATAACGTGTTCTACCTGGCGCACTGTGTATGATAACGTGCTCTACCTAGCGGCAATGTGTATGGTAACGTGCTCTACCTGGCGCAGTGTGTATGATAACGTGCTCTATTTGGCGCAGTGTGTATGATAACGTGCTCTATCTGGCGCAATGTGTATGATAACGTGTTCTACCTGGCGCAATGTGTATGATAACGTGCTCTACCTGGCGCAATGTGTATAATAACGTGTTCTACCTGGCGCAATGTGTATAATATGCTCTACCAGGCGCAATGTGTATGATAACGTGCTCTACCTGGCATAATGTGTATAACGTGCTCTACCTGGTGCAATTTGTATAAGTCCTCTACCTGGTGCAAAGTGTATGACGTGCTGTACCTGGTGCAAAGTGTATGACGTGCTGTACCTGGTGCAAAGTGTATGACGTGCTGTACCTGGAGCAAAGTGTATGACGTGATCTACCTGGAGCAGTGTGCATAGGAGGTTCTACCTGGTGCAATGTGTATAAGCGCCACTACTGTGTGGTGTAATGTGAATTGACACTATTATGTGGTCACGCCCCTTCCCTATGAAGCCACGCCCCTAAAATTTTGCGGCGCGCTTACGCCGCGCACTACCTATTCTTTATGGTCTGAGTGGTCTAACACCAATTCACTTTCTGCCTAAGGGCACCAAAATGTCTAGTTACAGCTCTGGTGCAGGGTGTCCTGCATGCTACACAGCCCAGCAGCACTGTAACCCCATCCCCCCCATCTTGCAACACTTTTGTAGTGTCCAAACAAGATTAAAATTAATAAGAACCTTCATTCCGATGGGACCCAGAAAAAGACCGGTAGGACCCCAATTTTTAAAAGTGAAGGGTCCCTGGGACCCACCTTTTTTTTGGCTCAGCGCGATCACTGGTATAATGTGAATTAGTACTATACAGTGGCCATGCCCCTTCCCCATGAATCCACAACCCTAGATTTTTGGTGCGCACCTCCATCATGCACTGTCCTTATATTGAATGTGCGGGGGGACAGCACCAAAATATCTACTTATGGCTCTGTTAATATTAGCATAAATATTTATACAGGCCCAGACATACCACCAGTGGTGCCGAGAGAGGGGGGGGGAGGGTACAAGTGACCTGGGCCCAGGTCTGAAGGAGGAGCCCAATGGGGTCCCAGGTCCCCCGCACCTCCTTACATGGAAGCAGCAGCTGCAGTTGACCATGCCCCCTGAAGAATACGTGCGCCCAGCCAGGCTCTCTACTGGCCTGGCTGGGAGGCATCCCATGCTCCTGTGAGTGGGTTCTTCTCATGTACTAGACATGCCTCCATGGGGGCTATCGACCCGGGCCCCCTCCGGGCCCCTCCAGCAGCCCAGGCCCATGTAAATTGTACCTGCTACCTCCCTCTCCCCCTCTACGCCACTGTGTAAGATTACAGTTTCATCCTGGAAGGTATGTTGACACATCTGGAGGGAAGTCCCCCACCTTACCCCCATCCTTCTCCCGCTATACTACCTGGTCCTCCTGTGCTCTCTTGATGATCTTCCACACATTGGTCTCACCACAGTGCATGACGGAGATGGTAACGAGACCCCTCCCCAATTATTATGGAGATACTCAAGATCATAATACTATACAGAGTACTATAGCAGCACCAGGTTTATGTAGCAGGATGCGGTCAGGATGCCGGCAGTCGGAATCCCAGCACTGGAATCCTGACATGTGGCTATAATGCCACCGCCAGAACTCTGACACCGGCCGAAAAGCAGGAATCCCGACCACCGGCATCCCGATCGCAAATATTCAGAAACTGTCAGTCGTAGACCGCAGGGCAGGGAGGGGGGGGGGGGGGGGGGGTTTAGGAGTAGCCTAACCCTAACCCCTGGAAGGGTTAGGGTTAGGCTGCAGAGAAGGGACGATTAAGGTTAGGATGTGGGGAGGAGGGGGTTAGGGTTATTCACCGCCGGGGAGGGTTAGGCTGCGGGGGAGGTTTAGGCTGCGGGAAGGGAGGGTTGGGGGGCATTGGGGGAGGGTAAGTATACTTACATAGCCCTGTCATGGTTTGTCCCCATCAGGATGCCCTGTCGGTCTTCTGACTGCTGGCATCCCGACCACCGGAATATCATATCACACCCTCATGTAACAGTCCTACTGACTTTTACAGCAACTTGTGCTTGCTTCAGATAATAATTAAAAAAAAAAAAAAATCTTGTCCAGTTCATTCAAAATAGCAAATAGCTCCTAGTCCATATACAACACTATCATAGCGACAACATAGGTACCTGTTGTTTTTTGCACAATGAAAACTAGGGGAATACACTGAGACGGGAGAAAGAAAGTGAGAATAACATTTTTTGTAACTGTGCTCAAATAAATGACTATATTATTCTTATAGCTATAATAAAAGAACAATTATAAATTATACATGGTTTTCATGATCTGTTAAAATTACAGTGTTTTGTTGGGATCAGCTCTTTAGACATATGCAGTAGTTAAAATAAGACATATTTTAGTAATATATATGGAGCAGATGGTCATTTAACTGCAGAAACCATATGAAAATTTGTCCTGCAGAACCACCGTAATCCGCGTGTAGATGTATACTGCTTTTATGGCTCCTGTACTAAAATAGCCATCTGGTTCCTGTGATAATTACTAGAAATAAAATAAAAGGTGATACTTTTATTAAATGTCATAATTGTCCAACAGAAAGGTATATATTCTTATGTCTTAGCAAGAGTGCTTCATTTGATTGTAGTCCAAATTAATTATGAGCTATTCGTTAAGTCATAATAATTTACGATACAGGGCCTGATTCCGATAACTGCACAATACAAAGAGCAAAGTGATTGACAGTCAGGGGCCATTTGGGGGAAGGAACTGGGAGTAGATGCAAAAGCACAGGCATGCCATTACCGTTTTTGGGGTGTGTCCCAGCGTACAACTGCGATCCCGTATGCAGAAAACATGGCACAGACGTCTTAGTTCCCCTGGCCATTCTGCACGACTATGGGGTTACACCGATGGTGGATTATGGAAGGATCTATGGAGGTAATTCACAGTTGATTGTAGATGAGCTAAATTCAGCACATTTACGATCATTTACTCTGACAATTGGGGGGGACGCCCAGCACGGAGCTAGTCCGCCCTGCATGTCAGGCCCTAGCCCCCCCTCCCCGCACAAGTACAAAAGCATCGCACGGCAGCAATGCTTTTGTACTTGACAAGTAGCTCCCTACCTGCACAGAATGAACATCTCTGGAGAGATCTGAAAATGGCTGTGCACCGACGCTTCCCATCCAACCTCATGGAGCGTGAGAGGTGCTGCAAAGAGGAATGGGAGAAACTGCCCAAAGATAGGTGTGCCAAGCTTGTGGCATCACATTCAGAAAGACTTGAGACTGTAATTGCTGCCAAAGGTCCATCAACAAAGTTTTGAGCAAAGGCTGTGAATACTTATGTACATGTGATTTTTTTTTTTTTTTTAATAAGTTTGCAAAAATCTAAAAAAAAATTTTTTTTATCACGTTGTCATTATGGGGTATTGTGTAAAGAATTTTGAGGGGAAAATGAATTTATTCCATTTTGGAATAAGGCTGTAACATAACAAAATGTGGAAAAGTGAAGCGCTGTGAATACTTTCCGGATGCATTGTATGATTAATATGAATTAGGTTGACAGGTACAAAAGGTCAACAGGGTCAAAAGGTCAACTTGACAATGGATTGACGCAACGTTATTTGCTGCGTTATATAAGAAACTGTTATTAAATAAATACAAAATGGTTGACATGTTTATGGGGGATTATATTTGGCCAATTCTTATACTGTATATTTCATGCTCTGTGACAACCATCAGTAGAAATGTAGATCCTTGTGGACTTGCCACGCTTCCAGCAATGTGGCTCACTCCACTACCACTGCGCTTGCCACAGGTTACTATTCCCAGTCATAGTCCACGTGGAGAGTAAATCAAGCAAATGTTGAGAAAACGTGAAAAAAAACGAAAACGTATGTGTCGACCATTTATGTGCCGACAACCATGTCGACCTTTTGTACCTGTCGCCCTAATGTGTGTCAACAATATGGTGTTGACCTACTGACTGTCTGACAAGACAGTGTAGATCTATAATCCGTATACCACTCACTGAACCCTTATTGCGGGTGATCCGGAGAGCATACAGTTCTGCTGAATTGGATAAACCTCAAACATACTGTAAGTGGAACGTTGTATGCAAAAAAGTGTGCAAGTAAGTAAAAAGCTCCTGAATCAGCCCCATGCATAGGCAGGCGCAGGAGCCAGTACAAGGGGTTACGCAATGGGACCCCCAACCACCCACTGTGTCTTGGACTACTGCTCACCCCCATTTCTCCAGGACATAGACTACACACCTGGGCAGTCCATGATCCAGCAGGGGGGAGTTCCTGTTGCAACACCCCTCCAGGACTTAGGGGGTCATTCCGACCTGTTTGCACACTGCAGCTTTTTTTCAGCACAGTGATCAGGTCACTACTGCGCACAGGTACGCACTGCAATGCGCTGGTGCATCGTACGGGTATAGGGGGTCATTCCGTGATGATTGTAGCTGTGCTAAATTTAGCACAGCTACGATCATTCACACTGACATGCGGGGGGACGCCCAGCACAGGGTTATCCCCGCCCGCATGACAGTGCCGGCACCCCCCCCCTGCAGAAGTGCATGGGCATCGCACAGCGGCGATGGCCTTGCACTTCAAGAGTAGCTCCCGACCAGCACAGCTTCAGCGTGCTGGCCGGGAGCTACTCATCGCTCCCCGGACCGCAGCGGCTGTGTTGGCCGGACCGCGCCCACAAAACGGCGGGCAAACACCGCCGTTCCGCCCCCTTCCCGCCCAGTGACCGCCTCTGCCTGTCAATCCGTCTGGCATGCACCCGGGCACTGTGGTGCCGGTGCACTGCGCCGCCGGTGCAGTTCTGACCCGATCGTACTGCTGCGATAAACTGCAGCGTGCGATCGGGTCAGAATGACCCCCATAAAGCGGATCGTTGCTGAGCGATGGATTTAACGAAGAATCCATTTGCACGGTCGATCACAAGGAGATTGACAGGAAGAAGGCGCTTGTGGGTGTCAACTGACCGTTTTCTGGAAGTGTTTGGAAAAACGCAAGTGTGTCCAAGCGTTTGCAGGACGGGTGTCTGATGTCAATTCCGGGACCAGACAGGCTGAAGTGATCGCAAGGGCTGAGTAAGTTCAGACCTACTCAGAAACTGCACAAAATGTTTTTACAGAGCTCGGCTGCACAGGCGTTCGCACACTTGCAAAGCGAAAATACACTCCCCTATAGGCGGCGACTATATGATCGCAGCGCTGCAAAAAGTAGCTAGCGAGCGATCAACTCGGAATGACCCCCATAGACTGCACACCTGGGCAGACCATGACCCAGCAGGGGGAGGTCCTGTTCCGGCACCCCTCCAGGACATAGACTACACACCTGGGCAGTCCATGACCCAGCAGGGGGAGGTCCTGTTCCGGCACCCCTCCAGGACATAGACTACACACCTGGGCAGTCCATGACCCAGCAGGGGGAGGTCCTGTTCCGGCACCCCTCCAGGACATAGACTACACACCTGGGCATTCCGTGACCCAGCAGGGAGGAGGTCCTGTTCCGGCACCGCTCCAGGACATAGACTACACACCTGGGCAGTCCATGACCCAGCAGGGGGAGGTCCTGTTCTGGCACCCCTCCAGGACATAGACTACACACCTGGGCAGTCCATGACCCAGCAGGGGGAAGTCCTGTTCCGGCACCCCTCCAGGACATAGACTACACACCTGGGCATTCCATGACCCAGCAGGGAGGAGGTCCTGTTCCGGCATCCCTCCAGGACATAGACTACACACCTGGGCAGTCCATGACCCAGCAGGGGGGAGGTCCTGTTCCAGCACCGCTCCAGGACATAGACTACACACCTGGGCAGTCCATGACCCAGCAGGGGGAGGTCCTGTTCCGGCACCCCTCCAGGACATAGACTACACACCTGGGCAGTCCATGACCCAGCAGGGGGAAGTCCTGTTCGGCACCCCTCCAGGACATAGACTACACACCTGGGCAGTCCATGACCCAGCAGGGAGGAGGTCCTGTTCCGGCACCCCTCCAGGACATAGACTACACACCTGGGCAGTCCATGACCCAGCAGGGGGGAGGTCCTGTTCCAGCACCGCTCCAGGACATAGACTACACACCTGGGCAGTCCATGACCCAGCAGGGGGAGGTCCTGTTCCGGCACCCCTCCAGGACATAGACTACACACCTGGGCAGTCCATGACCCAGCAGGGGGAAGTCCTGTTCGGCACCCCTCCAGGACATAGACTACACACCTGGGCATTCCATGACCCAGCAGGGAGGAGGTCCTGTTCCGGCACCCCTCCAGGACATAGACTACACACCTGGGCAGTCCATGACCCAGCAGGGGGGAGGTCCTGTTCCAGCACCGCTCCAGGACATAGACTACACACCTGGGCAGTCCATGACCCAGCAGGGGGAGGTCCTGTTCCGGCACCCCTCCAGGACATAGACTACACACCTGGGCAGTCCATGACCCAGCAGGGGGAAGTCCTGTTCGGCACCCCTCCAGGACATAGACTACACACCTGGGCATTCCATGACCCAGCAGGGAGGAGGTCCTGTTCCGGCACCCCTCCAGGACATAGACTACACACCTGGGCAGTCCATGACCCAGCAGGGGGGAGGTCCTGTTCTGGCACCACTCCAGGACATAGACTACACACCTGGGCAGTCCATGACCCAGCAGGGGGAAGTCCTGTTTCGGCACCCCTCCAGGACATAGACTACACACCTGGGCATTCCATGACCCAGCAGGGAGGAGGTCCTGTTCCGGCATCCCTCCAGGACATAGACTACACACCTGGGCAGAGACTACACACCTGGGCAGTCCATGACCCAGCAGGGGGGAGGTCCTGTTCCGGCACCGCTCCAGGACATAGACTACACACCTGGGCAGTCCATGATCCAGCAGGGGGGAGGTCCTGTTGCGGCACCCCGTTGCCGACTCCTGCGCACGACTATGGCCCTATCTATGCAAGAACTACAAGATTGTGATTTTTAGTATTTTTATTTAAAATGTTTCCATCTATGCAAATTTTATATCTCCAATTCACTTGTCGTAAATTATATTATAAAACTTATGCTAACCTCTTACATGTGATTGATCTTTCATAAAGAGTAGTTAACAATAAAACCCAATATATTCCTATCCCGTTTTATCACACGGAATACAGAACAGCACAGTCTCCTGGCCATGATTTCTTTTCCTTTTATCATTACACCTATTTTATATTTTATTCAGTATTCTGTGACACTGACTTCTCTGCTGAAATTGTAGCATGAAAAATATCTTAAATAAAGAGTATATTAAAAAGTCTACAATTCATAATGATAGCGTTACCTTTTAATATTAAATTTAGCTGCAATTTCAATTCCCATCTCCTCTCTCGTATGAGTCTGGGTACCGGCTGCGGCAGGCAAGAATACGGCACTAGTGTGATTGGAATTTATGCCTAGTCACAGAGCACAGGAAGATGAATAATTGAATAGTCAGGTATGCTTCAATTTTATTTAGTAACCATCAGAATTATAGAGGAGCGGCAGATCTTACAAATGAATAAAAGAAGCAAGCTGTTTCCGCATAAAAATATTTTTCAAAAAGGAACACGTGCATGGAAATTGATGTACTTCTTCAAAGGAAGAGCATCGCAGCTGACTATTCAGTGAAAATACTGATGGGTTTGAGAGGTTGAATAGTGAATGAGTCAAGTCATGATCAGATTGTGAAATACATACAGATGTGCCCAGCCTGATCTTACACATAATCGCCTGCTGCGTGCGTTTATGTGCATCCTGCCACAACTAGACACAGAAGGCGTACGGGTCATTATTATTATTATTACCAGTTATTTATATAGCGCACACATATTCCACAGCGCTTTACAGAGAATATTTGGCCATTCACATCAGTCCCTGCCCCAGTGGAGCTTACAATCTATATTCTCTACCACATGTACACGCACACACATTCATGTTAGGGTTAATTTTGTTGGGATCCAATTAACCTACCAGTATATTTTTGGATTGTGGGAGGAAACCGGAGTATCCGGAGGAGACCCATGCAAGTACGGGGAGAATATACAAACTCCCCACAGTTAGGGCCATGGTGGGAATCGAACCCATGACCTCAGTGCTGTGAGGCAGTAATGCTAACCATTACACCATCCGTACTGCCCATATGGAAGCAGATGCATATGTGCGTGCCCGTGGACATTCGTGGGCACACTATTCTCGCCAAATAGCAGCTGATATCCGTGAAGGCTATGTCTGTTAAAGCTGGAACCTGTGGCGAGCCCGCAAAGGGCTTTGTTGCGCTGCCCCCCCTTCCATCCCCACGGCCATCTGACAGGTGGGATCCCAGCATCAGTATGGTGACCGCCGGTCTCCCAACCGCCGGTCACACAATACCAACCCATCAAAAATGACTATACAGCATGTGTGGAGGGTGGAATTATTAAACTCACTTAGGGCAGCTGGACTTCCAGCGTACAGCACTGCACCGACAGTTGGTGTTCCGGTCATGCTTCTGCGGAACTTGACTCAGCCCAGGGTATACAACAGAACCCGACTTAAAGCATACTTGCCTACTTTTGAAAAAGCATTTCAGGGAGACTGTGAAAGTAACACCTATCAGTGCGGACGTGTACTGCTACATCTGAGAGGCGTGTCATAAAAATGACTTACATCCAAATGTAAATGAGCCCCAAAGTTAGTAAAATCAACTTATTGAAGAAAAGACACTGATATTTTGCAGAATTTGTTTGTATATTGTGCTTGACAAGAAGTACCATATGCTGTAAGTGCCCACCAGAAAATGTATTTAAAATGCATGTAGCCATAGGGATCAATGTGCCTTATAACCATTGCAGGGAAATGGTACTGATGCTCCTATTTGAAGGTGTGAACCTGTGATGTCCCCCCCCCCAACCCCCCCAACCCCCATCCCCACCCCCCCAAGAATGTAGCAGCTGCATAATAGGGTTAAGCCTAAGGTGCAATCAGGGAGATTGCTGATCTATTCAGGGAATGAGGGAGATTTCTGCTATTTCAGGGAGTCTCCTGCAGAATGAGGGAGGGTAGGCACGTATGCTACTAAGACACTATAATATATACTGTAGACACAGTTAGCAGCAAACATGAGGCCTGATTTACATGTGGTTGGAGTTGCTGCTTACATGGACGTAGAAGTGATAGCACTAATATGTTAATACCACAAGTGACGCCACGCCTCTTGCTTGTATCAGTGGCCCGAGCTGCATCAGATCATCTGCAACACCATCAGCCAGCTGAATGACCCATGGGGTCTTGCAAGTCGGCCACCACAGATCCAACAGAGGCCAGGAAGTCTCCGTCATCTGACGGAGATGCTGGCCGTCTCCACTCCCTCCCAGTCCCCAAAGGGCATTAGGCTGTCAATCACTAACAGTCTGCTACCAATCTGCATCGGACGTTGCAGACCCTTACTGCTTGTGCGCAGTACAGGTTCGGCGCATGCACAAAGTACCAAACATCAGTACTATGTGGCAGTGACGTGCGGTGGGGTGAGGCAGAGCCTTTCCTGTCATACTAACGTTTGTGCCAGTGTTTTGACTGTATAAAGTATATGAAAAACACAAAGAATATGTTTGAAATACCTTCTTTGCATTATTCTAATAATTTTTATAGCCAAAATTCTGGAGTTAAAAGTCTATGGCAGGTGAGACAGTGCCTCACCTGGCTAACTTTTCCGCACATCTCTGATCAAAACTCACCACATTTCCAGGAATTTATACTGCTGCACCTGTGTATAATGCGCAGATGTACCCTGTGGCTCATATATTGCGTGTAAATCTGGCTCTGGTGCTAGCCAGTGCCTCCTGAGCTATTTAGCTCACCGCACGTCCCTGCTATGTGGCATGCGCCGCACATTTGTCGGGACCCGAATTAGGCCCATGGTGCGATTTAGTACTGCAGTGTAGACATAATGACACATGGCTCCTGATCTCTGTGCACTAGCACAAAATACAAAGACAATTTGTTTAAAAACACAATAATAAACACACTAAATAACACCTATACAAGCTAAATAGGAAAAATCTAATTTGAATTGCAATGTGCAACAACATTCCTATAGTAAAAATTGTGCTGTTTGATAAATAGATCCATACTGTAGGCCTTACTACTTTATCCAACCAGTCATATTAAGCTACTGTATGTATATTTAATTAAATTCATCTAACTTAATTTTATGTGAAATGTGACTTTATAATATAACTTTTTTAAAAAGTGTCTTTTTTTTTGTCTAGATTCTCATTTCATTCATCTGTGTCTAAATGAAAATACCACAATGCAAACTAAAAAAAAAAGGAACACCTGATTTATTTCAGTATTTTTTAAATTTTATTTCAGGTTTTCATGGTATATAATCGAGCACTCAGGTTGGGACAAAATATTTATATTATTCCATTAGTTTTATGATGAATAAGTATGTGCTGCACAGCTGTGTCACGACTTGAGAAAATTATATTTCCAATTTATTGCTGTGGATTCTGGCTCCTACATAATTAAAGGAGTGTATGAATTTTAAATATTAAAGCAGTGTGTTGGATATAGAGACCACTTTTCTAAATTTATAAGGAACAAAATAGTAAATCTATAATGTGAAAACTGGATAAGGAAAATTATATAGAATTGATGCATTGAAAGATTTCTCAAGTTTTAAATATGACATATTTAATATACGTGATTGTGCATATACTGTAGCTTCCAATATACATGGTCTCAGTGTGAGCTTCGTGTCACATGGTCACCAGGTGAAATAACTACAGATGTGTCCTTTTAGTCTGTGGCTTCACTTACGCCAAATAGCCCCTCTAGGTGAGCCAAGTCCCAGGGTAACTCGGCCACGCTAAGCGTCTTTCTCTCTCACAATGTGCATAAACTAGGAGCGACATAACTACATTGCTAGACTACACTGATCAATTCTTCCCTCCCCCATATCCCTCTTTTCTATCTCCCCCTCTACGACGCTCTATTCTCTTTCCCATACTGTATTCTCTCCCATTTTTCACTCCCACATTTTAGCTCTTTCTACTCTTCTCTTTTCCCATCTTTTCACTCTATCACACTTTTTTCTTTCCCCTTCTTTTCTTTTTGTCTCCCCCTCCTTTTTTCCCTCTCTCATTTGTCTCACCTCCACCACATCCAACTTCCCCTGGAAGTAGCCCTTTCTGGCAGGTCTAGTCTGTCTGCATGGGGAAGGTAGGCAGGCTGTGACGCCCCCCTACTTATTTTGCGGTGGGTCCTCCACCTCTCACTCCGAAGACATAAATGTCAGTGTTGTGCTCAGACATGTCTGTAACGGGTGGTCTTCAGTTTGCCGGCTGGCGGGATCCCGGCGCACAGTATACCAGTCCATGACCCCTCTGGAGGGAGAATAGATAGCGTGTCGCGCGTGCACCGTGTCCGCAGCGTGGCAAGCAAAGCCAGCCCGCAAGGGGCTCATTTGCGCTCGCCCAGCTGTCAGTATGCCGGCGGCCGGGATTCCGGCGCCGGTATGCTGGCCGCCGGGAGCCCGGCCGCTGGCATATGTGGCATCCCACTCCCGAGTGATACCCCTTAGGGAGACAACAGAAAAGACTATAAGCTGTGGCTTGTTTGTATCTGCAGTAATTGTGCTGGACTGTAATAGTGATAAGCTCTGGCATTGCACCCTGTTTGCTAGGCAACCGAACTGTAAAAGGCAAGGACAATCCGGAGGGTGTTAGGACCCAGGAGAGACTGACTGTTGCTGAAGAATAGCGGGAAGATGGAGGAGCTATATATAAGCTGCAGAGAGGGGATGTGACATCAGACGCCAGAGGAGCCTGTTCAGAGTAAGACTGTACCTGACGGAGCTGAAGCACCGTGATCCGGGCAGAGAGTATTCCACATGCGGTGGTAAAGTCCAGCTCAGCAACAGAGAGAAGAGAAGCGGAGCAGTATGTTCGTGCCACTGAGTATCCGAGTGACGCTGACCAGAGCCGAGGAGACACGGGCAGCGCGGCGCGTCACCATCTGATAAGTGGTCCTGATGTAAAGCGGTCCCTGTGTAACGGATCAACGCTACAGTCGTGGGATACGTGAGTCTGGCAAACCTAGACACTGAGGTGTGAGGTACGCAGCACAGTGCAGTGGGGCAGTAGAGAAGGCTGCAGTTATTGCCCAGCCTATGGAGAAACGGGAAGCCTGGGATAAAACCTATGACACTGCAGTATAACAAAGTGACTGTGCATGAGTGCAAAGCCCCTTGATTAGGCTTCACAGTGGCATAACACAACAATTAAGTTACCTATCCTAAGGTGGACCCCAAGATTGGCAGGGCACATTTATAGTGAAAGAGACTCTGGTCATTAGTGACTGAAGAATCACAGTTGTTTAAATCACATTGGTAATAGACAGTGACAGAACTATACCCCCTTCAGAGGGAATTCTACAGAGGCCACATGAACTGAGATTTACATTACGGTCAGTGACATTGTTTGGGCCCACACTGGATACTGCCCATAATATTGCGCATGGCGACATCTTAAACTGCCACCGTCAGTACTTGTGAGTCATAAAGGAAGCAAGGCCAAGTGACAGACTGAAGCTCTAAAACCCTGTGCACAGGTGCAAGTTACAAAGTGGGGCATACATATATATATATATATATATATATATATATATATATATATATATAATTTTATGTGTGTTCGGGTACCCGATATTAACAGTGATACAGTAATTGAGATTTGATTGAGGTAATTAACTGATGCTGTGTTTAATGATTATTCTTCCTAAGATATTAAACTAATTGAACCGGTGGGTTCAGGGAAAGGTCAGAGAGTTGAACAGGTCTAACCCTAACTCTGCGGAGTATAATTGGCACTTGTATTAGGCCTAATGGTGAAGCAATGTTATAGTGATTCCTGAGTGATCGTGCTGAGAGTTAATTTGCACGAATAATGGTTAATCAGTAATAGAGAAGTGATTATCAGATCAGTACAAAGTGAGCTTTAAGCAGCAAGTATCATAGACAGATCCAGGCTCAAAGGGTTGTCTAAGTTGTAACCAATTGTGTCATATTTGATTATCATTGTGATTGCCTATCTTTAATGAATCATACACCAAATCCTGCACAAAATAAACGCATGTTATTAGTGAATGTTGTCTCTCCTATGTAAGAAAAGGTGTCACTCGCATTCCCAGACCTCCCCGTGAAGAAAATAGAGGTGACAACGCACCATTGTATTTCGGTAAGAGTATTGCTACCAAGGGATAACCTGAGGGTACCACAAATACCCTACTACACCTGTCAGTAACAGTCAGCATAATATACTGTGCTACTAAAACATTTGTTTAGGGCATTGAATAGAGGTTGATATGGATTTCTAATTTCCCTTCCCCTCCAAATGAATTTCTAGCTGCACAGGTGTTAACAACTCTCCTACCTGTGAGTCGAGCCACATCCTCTAGTTCTTATAGTGTGCCATCACCTAAACAGTGTTAAATGGTTGCTCTGTGATCCTTCTCTGGCTTTGCCTCAGGCCTTGGGTGGGGAATAGCGGCGGCTGGGATCCCAGCGGTTAGCATACTGACTATGAATGCTAGAATGCCGTCAGGGGGGTGAGTGCAATGAAGCCCCTTGCGGACTTGGTGGCTCGCCATAGGTTCTATTCCCACTCTATGGGTGTCGTGGACATCCACGAGTGGGAATAGCCCGTTAGCCGGGATTCTGGCTAACGGCATTATCAGTGGTCTTGATTCTGGTGTCAGTATCCTGACCGCCGGGATCCCAACTCCCGGCAATGTCTACAGCCCATCCTCGGACCTTGCTTTGCGTCTCTCCTTGGCTACCTGATTACGCTCCATTGTGTACCAAATACTGGACTGGTTTTCTGCATCTTTTTCACAGCTCTGCAACTCTAATTATCACAGTTCTGCATCTCTAGATCTATCACTGCTGTCACTCAACCTGCAGCACTTCCCCTGACTTTGGGACTCTTCTGCTGCCTCCTCCTTCCATAAGTTAGGGTTTCCTATCCTCTTTTCCGCTATTATGTGGCTTAGGCCAAGTACACATCAGAGTGCTGTGTTCCTGGTCGATCCAACGTGCACCAGGACCCTGCATCGTGCATGCACAATTCAGGGGATGATGGCACGATGTAGCAGCACGGCCGACCATAAGATGTCACATGCAATTCGCAGGAGTGCGCAATCAGGCATACACAATGTACGATCGGATTGATATGATGTTCCGATCTGGCCAGAAAAGACATAACGTGCCAACATCCCACCCTTACAACTCACTATATAATTTAGCTACGCTGCCTCTGCATTGACCCCTCCCTTCACTTGCTTTTGGGGCTTCTATATGTAGGGGCGCTCCAGCTTTTTAGTCATGTTGCAGGGCATTTACTCCTTCTCTTTGTTCATGTCTCCTTTTTATGGGTGACTCTCATCTCAATATATGTGCTCTTTGCCACTAATTTGCATGGTATTTCCCCCGTACAGCATAATTGGGGGTGGCTCCCTCTCTCTTCAACAATTTAGGGCTCCTGAAATTCCTCCCCTTCTCCCTGAGCCCCCAAGTGAGATGCTCCTCTCTGTTGTGACTGACAGGAACCACCAAAGCTCTCTGGCTGGGTCACATGCCGCACTGTTTCTCTGACAGGCAATATTACATAGCTCTATCACTCCACTCCTCTCTTCCCTAACAGATCACACACTGTGCACTGCATCATTCTGTCTACTGTCACAGGGGGTCTTAAGAAGTGTCTCCAACCTCACAGTAGTGTGTCAGGTGGCACAGCATCTGTGGATGGAGCACTGAAGCTTCTAATGGGATATGGTCATTCCCAAATACACCATACACCATGGCCACACAATCTCTTGGTACCAGACCCCAATATATATTATGGTGACCTAGGGCATTATACTGTGTGGTATGGTATTACAAAACATGCATATGTCAGTCATCATGTAACCTATGATGACATTATAGGTTATATGGTTTCACATGGAAATATCCTGTCGCATGGACAACAGTCAGTATACAATCAATAGTTGAGTTTTATAAGCATAATGAGACTAATTCAGGTTGGATTGCAAATTGTGATCCGGCCGGAAATATTGCGGGGTGCTGCGGGCGCATGCGCAGCGGGCCCTACTTCGCATGCATCCGCATTTTCTGCGGGGGGCAACAGAAAATGCGGTCGCCTCTGCCTGTCAATCAGTCAGAGGCGGTCGCGGGGCGACAACGCTCCGTTTTCAGGGAGGAAACAGAGCATTGCGGGGGCACGCCAACCCAAATGGTGGGTTGTGCGCGCCAAATGGGGGCGTGTCGGGGGTGCGGTCACGGCGGCTGCATGATGTCACATGCAGCCGCTGCAACAGTTAAGCTGCGCCGGCAGGAGTCAACCTTAGTTTCTGCTGACAAGCAGAAATTGCGAGGCGATCACAATTCCTGCTTGTAGCGGGGGGGAGGCGCCGGTCAGCATGGTGGGAGGCCTTGCCCAGTGCTGGGCGGTGCCCAGCATACGTGCAAAAGGATAGCAAATTCTGCTGATTAGCAGAATTGCAATCCTTACTGAATTAGGCCCAATATCTTGATACTTTGCTCTGTAGAGCATAGCATATTTAACACTGTTCTCTGTATAAAGTGAATCCTTTTCCATCATACCATATGTAACCCCTTCTCTCTAAGCTGATAGTTATCTGGTGGTTACCGTTAAGTGAAAATAACTACGAATATCTTGTGCCTCCACCCAAACCAATTTGTAAACCCGGGCTTGTTTGGGTAAGCCCTGCCGTTAGCTAGTGTATGTATGTATGTATGTATGTATGTATGTATGATCAGTATGTTGTGCTATTTATATACACTAGCATACCTTATACCTTTTTCTCCTTTTCCCTCTAGGTTCTTTGGATCCTTCTTTCACTTCGACTCAGTGATGGTAAGTATAACAGGTTTTATTATGTTGCAAATGAATAGCATATGACCAATAACTCTAGTGAAACACTCAATAACATGCAGTAGGGTTTCCCCCGCTAATCCCTCTCTATGGGCCTATACAAACAGATTTGCATGCAATACAAAAAAAACAAAATAATAATAATACCATATATATGAGTGACCCGGGTACTCAGAGTTATTTAGTGCACTGTTGGGGCCCTGGTAAATTAGTTCACACTCTAACAGTGTTCTGGTTTACCTGGTAGTCTTGGTTTATTCGTATTATCCATCAGTCTTCTGCTCAACTTAACTATCTCCAGTAGTATAGCTGTGATATTTCCTCTGCGGTACACTAGTAAGCAAAACGATCACCTCTTGTAGTCAGCAGACGGATGATGTAAGTGATTACTTTGTCGCTAAGGCCAATTAAGGACACTCTTTCAGGGAGTACTTCACCACTTTGCTTCCAAGGTCATATAGTTCAAATTGTCTTAGTCAAATGACTACTTAGTGGGTCAGGGGTATAGTGGTGTCTATTCGCTAGAAGGGGGTATCCATATAGGTGCATTGTGTTTCTACCTCACGCAGCTCGGAGAGTGGTTTTGCTAAAGTGGCACACCCCTCATCCATCCATACAATTTCTGGCAAGGGGGGGAGGAGATCCTTGTACCCTGAGGGGTTGGTTTCACTGACACTGAGCATTAATGTCCATCATACTCCCTTTCCTATCAACCTGTGAACAGTCGAGAGGGAGTAGTGCTCTCTTTCTACTCTGAGTAGTCAATAACTTATTAACATTTATATATTTAGGCTGCAGCTCATAAATGACTTAGTCCTCTTCCTCCTGATATGACTTCCAGTAATGCATGTGTGTATACCGCTCAGTCTCCCTGTATTAATGGTATCACATTCAATATGTAAATGTTCAGAGTGCCATATCCAAATACGAGGCAAAACTACTTCTCCACTGCTATCACCATTAGCAGCCTGTCCCCGTGCATAGAGGGCTATGAATTGGGCTACCAGGTATTAACTATAATCTGGTCCCCTATTGATGTACTTTATCCTTTGATCCTCCCCTCTTCTCCGCCTCTCTCTTTAGTGTCAGTCAATGTGTATATGTAAGTACTCCCCCGACTCTCTTCGTCCACACTAGTCCTGACTTATCTGACGTGTAGTTCAGGGACACGGGCACTGAGCACAATCACCTCACCGACCTCCTCTGCAGGTGCGTTGCTACGGGTACCTGTCAGATACCTGACCTCACTGTACCGCTGCTGCTGCTGCCGTTCTCTTCTCCTTCAATACCACCACCGCCGGTGGTGTCTCCACATATCCCTCTTTCTCTATCCGCCTGATCTGCTGCTGCTGCTGTGCTCTCCCTCAGCACTGCCGCTCGCACCAACTGTCTTTTTTAGCCGTTACTTCGGGTCCCGTATGTAGTCCGTTTCTGCTGGCTCACGCTCCCTTCCCAGCAGGGAAAAGTCCCATTCCTCGAGACACCCCCGCTCTAGAAAGTTCTCCTGTTCCCTGCGTTGCATATCCATACTTTCTTGTTCAATATATCTATGCATGCATGTACATTATAACAATATCATATAGCACACTATCATTAAAGTTATATACATATTTGTATTTAGAAGTCACACTTGTCTCTATATTTTAATATTGTTTTATTTATCTGGGCTACACTCTCCCCCTGGTGATCTATGCGACTTTGTCAAGCTAGATCACCACACACTAGTATTCTAATATTCCGTTGTCAGCTATATTTCCTTCAAAATACGGCCAAGAGAACACCATACCTAAATGATTAACTCGGGGAATTGTACAATGGGTTCCTAACTGATCATACGTAAATATCAAAGGAGCCCGTCTTTGTCTTTCTGGTCTGCTGTACTCCACCTCAGTTGTGCTGTTAGAGTCACCTGCAGTATGATGCCTCCAGTTTCCCGGTACCTCCCTATCTTCTTCTACCAGGCCTATTCCCGGGCCATTCTCAATTACATCTTCCTCTATTATTTCCAACCCTTCCCCAGGAAAATCTCCATACTCAATATCAACGTGGTCTTTGCGATTCTCTTCTGCCTCCCTGATTGAATCCTTGTAGTAGTAACCCCCACTTTCTTCTTCTACCTCTGTATCTCCAACTCCATTTAGTTCATCCTTCTTTAGAGACTCTCCTTTTGTGATCCGAACCTCATTCTCCTCTGTAAATGAGTCCAAGCGTACTTCACGCCCAATAGGGAGCAGGTGTTGTCGATGATAAGTTAAAACGGCTCCTGATCCATCTTCCGGTTGTATTTTATATACTGGCAGATTTGGGAGCTTCTCGACCACCACATATGGCTGTTCTTTCCACCTATTGACAATTTTGAATTTCTTTGGTGTCCCTAACCTTCGGAGCAATACTCTGTCTCCCGGTGCTAATACTTGGTCCCTCACTTTCCGATCGTATCGGGTTTTGTTCTTGTTTCCTAGTTTGTTTGCAGTACTCTCGGCTAACTCGTATGCTCTCTTCAATTCTTCCCGTAATTTCTTCACATAACTTGTATGAGAGGAATAGGAACTTTCTCCTGAAGACACACCCATGCTTACATCTATCGGGCGTTTAGCTTCCCTCCCAAACATGAGGTAATAAGGTGAATACCCAGTGGCTTCGCTCTGCGTGCAGTTGTACGCGTGTACTAACTGAGTAATATGCCTTTTTCAATGAACCTTACTTAGAGGACTTAAGGTCCCCAGCATATTAAGTAACGTCCTATTAAAACGTTCCGGCTGTGGGTCACCCTGAGGATGATAGGGCGTGGTTCGTGATTTCGTAATACCACAGCTCTTACATAGTTCCTTGATCAACTTGCTCTCAAAATCTCTGCCCTGGTCTGAGTGCAGCCTATTTGGGAGCCCATAGTGGATAAAGAACTTGTTCCAGAGAGTATTCGCTACAGTGACCGCCTTTTGGTTGGGAGTTATGTACGCCTGGGCATATCGGGTGAAGTGATCTGTCACCACCAGAATATTACATTTGTTTCCCGATTCTACTTCTAGTGTCAAAAAATCCATGCATACAAGATCCATAGGACCAGTACTCTTGAATGTCACCAATGGAGCTACACTGGACGGTAATGTTTTCCTCACTACACAGTTCCCACAATTTCTGCAATATCGTTCGATCTCCCTGTTCATTCCTGGCCAATAGAATCGATCGGTCACTAGTTTTAGAGTCTTCTCATACCCCAGGTGCCCATGTTTATCATGAAGGGAATGCATGACTTTCAACCGGTGTTTCTTGGGTAGTACCAGTTGGTATCTTTCTCTTCCATCATTCTGCTTAATACATCGATGTAATATTCCTCGATTGATAACCAAATTCTTCCTTTGCCTATTCAGGAGTCTAACTTCCTCTTCCACCTCAGGCTCAATAGAAGTGCCTCTACACTTTCCAGGCATTACATGTTTAATACTTGAATCCCTGAATTGGTCCTGTCGAATTTGACATTCTTTCAATTTGGGTAAACCTTCCAGATCCATCAAGCTGACCCAACAATACGATAGGGGTATAGCCTCCGGAGAAGCTCCCAGCGCACTTACTTGCATATTCTTTAGAGTGTTATCCACTCGCAGGATATGACACATACCCCGAATCTCTCCGGCAGGTACTTCAATCCACTCATCACTATCCTTCTTTTCCACTACCTGTCCAGGAATCCTGGATAAAGAATCTGCGTCAATGTTATTCACTCCTGGCCGGTACTTTAGAGAGAACTCATACAAGGCCAAAGCTGCCAACCATCGGTGTCCAGTCGCATCTAATTTCGCCGTGGTGTGTATGTAGGTGAGCGGGTTGTTATCGGTGTGAACCTCGAATTTTGCTCCATATAAATAATCATGGAACTTGTCCACAATGCACCACTTCAAGGCTAGAAATTCTAACTTATGTGTAGGATATCGCTTCTCACTATCAGACACTCCTCTACTGGCGAAGGACACTGGTTTTAGTTCATTCTGATGTCTCTGATACAGTACACCTCCAAGCCCTTCTATGGAGGCATCAATGTGTAGGACATAGGGCAAATTAGGGTCCGCATAAGCCAGCACCGGAGCTTTTGTCAATTTCTCCTTTAAGCCTCTAAAAGCTTTCTCACATTCACTCGTCCACCTCTCTCCAAATGGCTCATTAGTCTTATAGACATTCTCTATTATTCCTGTCTTGAGTCTTTTTTTTCCTTTTACAGGTAAGTATCCCTTCGTTAAATCAGTTAGTGGTTTAGCAAGTGCAGAATAGTTTGAGACAAACCTGCGGTAATATCCACAGAATCCCAGAAACGATCTTAGTTCTCTTAGTTTGGTTGGTCGTGGCCAGTTCTCTACCGCTCTAACCTTCTCAGGGTCTGTGGCTACTCCGTCTTTACTCACGATATGCCCCAAATATTTAACGCTCAGTTGACATAAGTGGCATTTATCTAATGATAGTTTTAGACCACCTTCAATCAATCTCTCTAGGACCTTTATGAGGCGACGGTTGTGTTCTTCAAGTGTGGCTCCAAATACGATTATATCGTCCAGATACACCAACACTTCTCGGTAATTCATATCACTGATAATCTTCTCCACTGTCCTCTGAAAAGTCGCTGGGGCCCCTTTCACTCCCTGTGGCATTTGGAGAAATTCGAAAAATCCCAGTGGGCATATAAAAGCGGTTTTATCTCGGTCCTCTGGGCACATTGGTATCTGATAATAACCATTCCTTAGGTCAAGGACTGAGAATAGAACACTTCCCTGCAAACAGTCTAGAGCCTCATCTATTCGGGGTACCGTATATTGATCGGTCACTGTCCTTTGGTTCAGCGTTCTATAGTCGATACACATCCGAATATTCCCGCTCTTTTTCCTAGCGATGACTATGGGGGAAGCATATGGGCTCTTAGATTCAATTATCACCTGGTTTTCTAATAACCCCTTCAAGTGTCTTCTCACGTCCTCAAAGTCAGCTGGCGCTATTCGTCGTGACCGCTCACGAAAAGGAGTGTCATCCGTTAACTTTATATGGTGTTCCACCCCTTTAGCCATTCCTAGATCCCACTCTCCAGTGGAGAAAGCTTGCCTTCGACAATCCAGTTCCTTGACCAAGCCATTCCTCTCTTCAGCTGTAAGTTCACTTCCAACAAAGCATACATCGAATTCACCAGTACTCTCCATTGGCTTTTCCTCGGGATTTACACTGTAAGAATAGGAAGGCAGATCAGCACGTTCACTGTCCTGTTTTAGCCATTCTACTAGAATAGGGTATATTCTAGTGTTAGTCCCAATAATTACGTGGGGTTCGGTTCTTCCTGGGGGGACTTCCGGGCAAACCAGTGCAATCAGGGGCACACATGAACTCTCGCTCTCTTCTCCTTCCCTTTGTTGAAGTTCCATTGTTATTTCCACATACCCCAAGTATGGATATTTTTCCACACTAAGGCCCCATATAACCAATCCTGACAATGGTTGGATTGGGACATCAGGGATATTGTTTCGGTACCAGTTCTCAAATATTATAGAGACTTGGGAACCACTATCAATTAGGATCATACAGTGATGCCCATTTATCCTAGCTGCCATAATTGGAGCATTTCCCATTAGTCCTTTGGGTAGGTCCCCGTTCCACCACGTGTTCCCCATTGCACAGCATCCGACTTCTAGGAGGCCTGTGTGGTCCGCAGGTCTCCCTCGCCCGTTTCTCTGGCTGGTATCTTCTCTATTAGCATTGGTGTTGGTTGTCCGGGATACATTGCGGTTGAGGTTGCACTCGAAAGCTCTATGGCCTATCCTCCCACACTTAAAACATCCTCTGGTGGTAAAGTTATTTCTCCTTCCCGTATCCCTAATACCCACGTCGGAAGCAGCATTCTGTGAAGAGGCGTTGGTACTCTGGGTGGTTATAAACTGGTCTATTTTTTTATTCTGTTCTTCTATCAGTTTTAGGATTTTATCTTCCAATAAATTAGTCTCAGTTGTGGATTGCACTACCTTAACCTTTTTGATGGTCCGCTCCCTCATCTCTATGAGTGCCTCCTCCTGCTTTACTTCTTTCAATAACTCATTAAAAGTTGGGGGGTTCTTTTGCCCCAGAACATCTCAGTTTTTGTGCCACCGAATCTGTTGTCAATGCTCCTCGTAAAAGTTGTTTCATACGACTCTTGTCTACTTCTTCCTTACTTATTCCTCCTTTATCAACAATTTTATATAGTAATTTATCTACTCTTATTACATACGAGCTCAGTTTCTCTCCATATTCTTGGAAAGTGTGGTATAGCCTGGAATTAAGGTCTACCACATCTTCCAGGGTGCCATAAGTATAATCTAAGGCATCTAAATAGGTCTCCAGGGTAGCATTTGGATTACTCCGTCTAGCCGCCTGGACTATCCCCATGGCCGGCCCTCTTAAGCTCTCTACAACTCGTTGACGTTTTATTTGATCAGGACACTGCCACTCCTCAGCCTGTTGCACAGCAGCCTCCTTCCAGTCTTCATAAGTTTCTTCTCCTGTAGGTACAGGCACAATGCCCGAGAAGATCCTTAGCCTACGATAGCTTCCTTCGTAGTGCCATCGCTCTAACTGTGATACTACCCTATCCACTATTGTCTCAAATTGTTCTCCGGTCAGATTAGTGTCCCCATTTCCCTGGCCTGAGGCTACTGGGACTCCTAAAACACGAGTATCCATTACTCCCTCCTCTTTCCTGACCGGCCATACAATACTCCATTTCTTTCCTGTTTCCTCATCAGCCATCATCATTGGTGGGATTAAACTGGTATCTGGTTCCTTCTCCATTTCTATCAATACAGCCACCATTCCTCCCACATCTCCCCTCAGTTTGTCCACTATCTTTGGTCTAGTGACTCCATATAGAGTGCTGATCCGGCTCAGTACCTCTTCTTCTGAATAACCTTCAAAGTCCCCCCATACTCCCATACATCTCCTAGGACTGGTCTCTTTTTTCTGACACCATGTATAAGTGCTATCTCCAGTCAACGTTTCCATGGTACTTAATAGTTACAGAAGTGATGCTTGATCAACTATCTGGGTTCTACCAGCGCTGCTCTACCCCATCTCAGCAGTGCCTCCACTTTGTAAACCCTTCTCTCTAAGCTGATAGTTATCTGGGGGTTACCGTTAAGTGAAAATAACTATGAATATCTTGTGCCTCCACCCAAACCAATTTGTAAACCCGGGCTTGTTTGGGTAAGCCCTGCCGTTAGCTAGTGTATGTATGTATGTATGTATGTATGTATGATCAGTATGTTGTGCTATTTATATACACTAGCATACCTTATACCTTTCTCTCCTTTTCCCTCTAGGTTCTTTGTATCCTTCTTTCACTTCGACTCAGTGATGGTAAGTATAACAGGTTTTATTATGTTGCAAATGAATAGCATATGACCAATAACTCTTATGAAACACTCAATAACATGCAGTAGGGTTTCCCCCGCTAATCCCTCTCTATGGGCCTATACAAACAGATTTGCATGCAATACAAAAAAAACAAAATAATAATAGTACCATATATATGAGTGACCCGGGTACTCAGAGTTATTTAGTGCACTGTTGGGGCCCTGGTAAATTAGTTCACACTCTAACAGTGTTCTTGTTTACCTGGTAGTCTTGGTTTATTCGTATTATCCATCAGTCTTCTGCTCAACTTAACTATCTCCAGTAGTATAGCTGTGATATTTCCTCTGCGGTACACTAGTAAGCAAAACGATCACCTCTTGTAGTCAGCAGACGGATGATGTAAGTGATTACTTTGTCGCTAAGGCCAATTAAGGACACTCTTTCAGGGAGTACTTCACCACTTTGCTTCCAAGGTCATATAGTTCAAATTGTCTTAGTCAAATGACTACTTAGTGGGTCAGGGGTATAGTGGTGTCTATTCGCTAGAAGGGGGTATCCATATAGGTGCATTGTGTTTCTACCTCACGCAGCTCTGAGAGTGGTTTTGCTAAAGTGGCACACCCCTCGTCCATCCATACAATTTCTGGCAAGGGGGGGAGGAGATCCTTGTACCCTGAGGGGTTGGTTTCACTGACACTGAGCATTAATGTCCATCATACTCCCTTTCCTATCAACCTGTGAACAGTCGAGAGGGAGTAGTGCTCTCTTTCTACTCTGAGTAGTCAATAACTTATTAACATTTATATATTTAGGCTGCAGCTCATAAATGACTTAGTCCTCTTCCTCCTGATAAGACTTCCAGTAATGCATGTGTGTATACCGCTCAGTCTCCCTGTATTAATGGTATCACATTCAATATGTAAATGTTCAGAGTGCCATATCCAAATACGAGGCAAAACTACTTCTCCACTGCTATCACCATTAGCAGCCTGTCCCCGTGCATAGAGGGCTATGAATTGGGCTACCAGGTATTAACTATAATCTGGTCACCTATTGATGTACTTTATCCTTTGATCCTCCCCTCTTCTCCGCCTCTCTCTTTAGGGTCAGTCAATGTGTATATGTAAGTACTCCCCGACTCTCTTCCTCCACACTAGTCCTGACTTATCTGGCGTGTAGTTCAGGGACACGGGCACTGAGCACAATCACCTCACCGACCTCCTCTGCAGGTGCGTTGCTACGGGTACCTGTCAGATACCTGACCTCACTGTACCGCTGCTGCTGCTGCCGCTGCCGTTCTCTTCTCCTTCAATACCACCACCGCCGGTGGTGTCTCCACATATCCCTCTTTCTCTATCCGCCTGATCTGCTGCTGCTGCTGTGCTCTCCCTCAGCACTGCCGCTCGCACCAACTGTCTTTTTTAGCCGTTACTTCGGGTCCCGTATGTAGTCCGTTTCTGCTGGCTCACGCTCCCTTCCCAGCAGGGAAAAGTCCCATTCCTCGAGACACCCCCGCTCTAGAAAGTTCTCCTGTTCCCTGCGTTGCATATCCATACTTTCTTGTTCAATATATCTATGCATGCATGTACATTATAACAATATCATATAGCACACTATCATTAAAGTTATATACATATTTGTATTTAGAAGTCACACTTGTCTCTATATTTTAATATTGTTTTATTTATCTGGGCTACACATAAATGACAAGTACATATTTTTTTGCTTTCTAAACACTAAGGACAAGCTTCTTGTTACACTGCAGCATGCTTATCGCTGAACGTCAATATATATTTAATTTAAAGGGTAACCACTTAAAAATGGGGAGAAATGCTTTACTGTTGGTGATGTCTAATGGGTTAATAGATAAAGATATGACAGATAGAGTATAGGAGGATCATAGGATTTAAAAATAATGCCCTGGCTATATGTCTAAAGACATAAAAAATAACCCTTGGCTGGTTCAGTACATGATGAAGCCCTAGGGTCAGTGTGAGTTTGAATTCATGTCCTCTCATGTTAGTCATGACTGTAACTGTCCTCAGGAAGTGAAAGTCTGCTGGGACCACGTTTATGTATAAACCAAATCTGATTACAATGCTCTGGAAACCAGTAAATGTGGCGATTTCAGGAGTTTAAGAGATGCTAAATGCAGGAGGACTCTATTTTGGAGACTACTGGTGAGCAAGCACTGTGGAGCTTGCAATGGGTGTGTACCAAGTCTTGTGCTGAGTGAGAGTAAGAGGACATACATAATATGGTAGTGTTGTAGTGAGAAGCAGACTGACAGTTCCGAGGATCCTGATACAAATTTTCTGAGTGTGCAGAAGAGGAAAGAGATATAAACAAGGGAAGGACATTGTCAAGTTCTGGGATCTGACTAATTCATACTTACCTCACTGATGTCTCGCCTGGCTTCTTCTGAGGTCCTCTGATCTCTAGTACCCACTGTCTGTAGCTGTTGCACCGGCTCTCCTCTTCACTGATGTATTGTAGGCACTGATGCATGGATGCTGCCACTTTGATTCGGTCAGCTGACAGTGGCTCCTCCAATGAAATGCCTTCTAACTTCAGCTGACATTTACAGCCAATCAGGGGGCAGCAACCCCTATTTAATTCCTTATTGGAGTACTGGCCAGTTGCGAGTACAATGTCATCTCTACAGGATGCCTTCCTAGTCTATCAGAATCCCCTGTATATTTTCAAACTGTGTCTCTGCTTGCATCTGCTTACAGTTCTAGTCTTGTTACACTAACACGCATCCCAGTCGGGTTACTCCAGTACGCATTACCGGTCCCAGCCTGGTAACTCCAGTTTGCATTAACGGTCCCAGCCAGGTTACTACAGTATGCACTACTGGTTCGAGCCCAGTTACTCCAATACTCATTACCAGTTCCAGCCCAGTTACTCTAATATGCTTGGTTGCTCTATATGACCTACCGGTCCCAGCCTAGTTACTGATACGCATCACTAATTCCAGCCTAGTACCCAGTACTAGAACCCATCAAGCTGATTTCTCAAGTTAATCCCTTTTACTTCCCTATCCAGTGCTGCTTTAAAAAAACGTCCCAGTTCGGCCAGGTACCCGCACCTCTGTCCAACTCAGACTTCATTACATCCTGCCCGTGGTCTCAATTCCAGCCACCAGTGTAAACTCCAGTCTGGGTGCAGAAAAATCCCCAGTTCTGAAAGATGGCCTTTAAATCTCTAGTGAGGATCAGATAGCGTTAATAAATCTTGTTATGGTTTTAAGTGGTGGGGTTTATAGTCTCGTGATTAGAATGTCTTGTCTGGATCATGCTAATGGGAGTGTTTTTCTGTCTTGGCTTTATTGCAGGCAGAAAGAATCGTCAGTCTAGCATCCCACTTGCTGCAGTATGGACATGCATCCCCTTCAATACACTTCAAACCCTTCAATGGGCTGATTTACCATACTGGGGTAAGCAGCCCTTCTCATGGGATGATATTGGTATTCCGGCACTAGAGATGCCATAAGTCATAATACCAACAGCGGCATTTCCGACGCTCAGGATCCTGAAACCTAGTAGGCAAGTATTCTATCCGTAATCCCCAAACCCTCCCCCCACACGGCTTACCTCTCTGCAGCACCGGTAAACCCTCATTTGGGATTCCGGCGGTCGGGCCAGGATCCCGAACACCGAGACCCTGACCAGATCCCCTTCTCATCCGTGCAGGCCAGAATGCTTCATAAAAACACAGGGTTAGTCGGTATCTTATGTGCACAAAGAGCAGTTGCATGTGGAATGAAAACCTGGAAGGCAATTCCCCATTCCTCAAGACAAACATGATAACAATAAAATTAGGATACTTTGCACTGGCGCTATCTCATATAAAGATGATAATATTCACATCCCTTACAAATGTTGTAATGTGTGTTATTTTCCTCCTCTCATTCTTCAACTCCTCCAAAATGTCAATAACCATCAACAGTCTAAGGGCCTAATTCAGAGTTTATCATAGCAGCAACTTTGTTAGCAGTTGGGCAAAAGCATGTGCACTGCAGGTGTGGCAGATATAACATGCAGAGAGAGTTAGATTTGGGTGGGTTATTTTGTTTCTGTGTAGGGTAAATACTGGCTGCTTTATTTTTACACTGCAATTTAAATTTCAGTTTGAACACACCCCACCCAAATCTAACTCTCTCTGCACATGTTATATCTGCCCCTCCTGCACTGCACATGGGCCCTCATTCCGAGTTGCTCGCTCGTTGCCGATTTTCGCTATGCTGCGATTTGTTGCAAAATGCACATGCGCAAGGCACAGGCAAGGCAGGGTGCATGCGCTTAGTTATTTAACTAAAAGCTTAGTAGATTTGCTGTGGATCCTGCGGCGCTTTTCAGTCACTCTGCTGATCGGTGAGTGATTGACAGGAAAGGGCCATTTCTGGGTGGTAACTGAGCGTTTTCTGGGAGTGTGCTAAAAAACGCAGGCGTGCCAGGGAAAAACGCGGGAGTGTCTGGAGAAACAGGGGAGTGGCTGGCCGAACTTAGGGCGTGTTTGTGACGTCAAACCAGGAACTAAACGGACCGAGCTGATCGCAATCTAGGAGTAGGTCTGGAGCTACTCAGAAACTGCAAGAAAATATTTAGTAGCAGATCTGCTAATCTTTCGTTCGCTATTCTGCTAAGCTAAGATACACTCCCAGAGGGCGGCGGCCTAGCATGTGCAATGCGGCTAAAAGCAGCTAGCGAGCGAACAACTCGGAATGAGGGCCATGGATTTGCCCAACTGCTAACAAATTTGCTGCTACGATCAGGTCTGAATTGCCCCCTAGATCTCTATCCTCCTCCCCATCACTCCTCCTCACCAATATTGGTCAGCAACTCAGTCACCAAATGTACATGTCCCAAAAGGAGGAGGAAAAAAGTTATATAGTGCAATACTTTTAATGCAAATAAAATCACGTAAAAAACGAGATTTATGGTAAGAACTTACCGTTGTTAAATCTCTTTCTGCGAGGTACACTGGGCTCCACAAGGATTAACATTGGGGTGTAGAGTAGGATCTTGATCCGAGGCACCAACAGGCTCAAAGCTTTAGACTGTTCTCAAGATGCACAGCGTCGCCTCCTCTATAACCCCGCCTCCATGTCAGTGAGCTCAGTTTCATTAACCAGCCCAATGCAGTAGCAGGTACCAGAGACGACAACCGCTCGTAGCCAATCACACCACACACTCACCGCAGGAGAGGGTATCAACGGCTATGCCAATACCAACCCAAAAAAGCTAAGTGCGTCAGGGTGGGCGCCTTGTGGAGCCCAGTGTACCTCGCAGAAAGAGATTTAACAACGGTAAGTTCTTACCATAAATCTCATTTTCTGCTGCGGGGTACACTGGGCTCCACAAGGATTAACATCGGGGATGTCCTAAAGCAGTTACTTATGGGAGGGGACGCACTGTAGCGGGCACAAGAACCCGGCGTCCAAAGGAAGCATCCTGGGAAGCAGCGGTATCAAAGGCATAGAACCGAATGAACGTGTTCCTCGAGGACCACGTAGCCGCCTTGCACAATTGTTCAAGGGTCGCACCATGGTGGGCCGCCCAAGAAGGTCCAACCGACCGAGTAGAATGGGCCTTAATGGTAGCAGGAACCGGATGACCGGCCTGTAAATAAACATGTGCAATCACCATTCTAATCAATCTGGCCAATGTCTGCTCAGACGCAGGCCTAAGTCCAGGCCTTGTTGTAGAAAGGCCAATAGTTTGGCAGTGCTAAACTTGAAAACGTCATGATTGTGAGATGCACACCAAGTAAAGTAAGCATTCCAGACCCTATGGTATATCCGAGCAGAAGCCGGCTTACGGGCCTTCAACATAGTTTGAACGACCGCCTCAGAAAAACCCTTGAGCCTCAGGACGGAAGCCTCAAGAGCCATGCTGTCAAAGCCAGACGTTCCAAATCCTGGTAAACACAAGGGCCCTGAACGAGGAGGTCTGGTCGTTGTGGAAGTAGAAGGGAACGATCCAACGAGAGGCCCTGTAGATCAGAGAACCAGTGCCGCCTGGGCCACGCTGGAGCGACTAGAAGTAGGTTTCCTCCTTCTTGCTTGAACTTCCATATTACTCTGGGCAGGAGTGACACTGGAGGGAACACATACGGCAGCCGAAAGTTCCACGGGATTGACAGAGCATCCACGAACGCTGCTTGAGGATCCCTTGTCCTTGCTCCAAAGACGGGAACCTTGTGATTGAGTCGAGACGCCATCAGGTCCACATCTGGGAGGCCCCACTTGTCCACGAGAAATTGAAACACCTCCGGATGTAGGCTTCATTCTCCGGCGTGCACGTCCTGATGACTGAGATAGTCCGCCTCCCAGTTCAGAACGCCCGGAATGAACACTGCTGATATGGCCGGCAGATGGCGTTCTGCCGACTGAAGAATGCTTGATACTTCCCTCATTGTCATGCGGCTTCGAGTGCTGCCCTGATGATTGATGTACGCCACCGTGGTGGCGTTGTCCGATTGTACTGTATTAGATGCTGGGCCATTGTCAACATATTGAACACTGCCCGCAGTTCCAGAATGTTTATCGGGAGTAGTGACTCCTCCGTGGTCCACCGACCCTGAAGAGAGTGTAGTTCCAACACCACGCCCCAACCTCTCAGACTGGCATCCGTCGTTAGCAGGACCCAGTTGGATATCCAGAAAGGATGAGCCCTGCTCAATCGCTGGTCCTGCAGCCACCAGCTCAGTGACAGGCGGACCTACGGAGATAGGGAGATCATGTGAGATCTGATCCGGTAAGGCAGGCCGTCCCACTTGGACAGAATCAACTTCTGCAGAGGGCGAGAATGGAATTGAGCATACTCCACCATGTCGAAAGCCGACACCATGAGACCTAGCACTTGCATCGCCGAATGAATCGACACTTGCGGATGGGATAGGAAGCATCGGATCTTGTCCTGAAGTTTCAGGACTTTCTCCTGAGACAAGAACAACCACTGGTTGTGGGTGTCCAATAATGCTCCCAGGTATACCTTGCTCCGAGCCGGAACCAGGGAGGATTTCTTCCAGTTGATCAGCCATCCATGGGCTTTCCTGCACTGGATTGTCAAATCGAGATGACACGCTAGGATCAACAAATCGTCTAGGTATGGTAGTATCCTGACCCCTTGACGGCGTAGCGTAGCCATCATGACCGCCATAACTTTGGTGAAAACCCGTGGAGCCGTTGTCAAACCCAAGGGTAACGCCTAAAATTGGTAATGAAGGTTGCCCACTGCAAACCGCAGATACTGCTGATGAGATACCGCAATAGGAATATGTAGGTAGGCATCCTGTATGTCCAGAGAGACGATATAGTCCCCAGGCTCCATGGCCAGAACAATAGAGCGCAGCATTTCCATACGAAACTTGGAAATTCGCACATGCTTGTTCAAGGACTTCAGATTGAGAATGGGCCGCGAGGACCCGTTCTGTTTCGGGACTAGAAACAGCGGTGAATAGAACCCCTCGCCCCTCTGAGTCAGAGGCACCTGTACCACCACTCCTGTGGACAGGAGGGAATGTACCACCAAGTTCAGCGTGTTTGCTTTTGCCGGATCCAGAGGCACATCTGTTAGGAAAAATCGATGAGGGGGACGATTCTTGAAGGGTATGGCGTAACCTCGAGCAATGACTTCCCTCACCTAGGTATCCGAAGTGGTCTTCAACCATTCCTGGGTAAAACCTAGAAGTTGGCCCCCCACCCTGGGATCCCCAAGAGAGAGGCCCGCCCCATCATGTGGCCGGCTTATCAGTTTTTGAAGCTGACTGACGGGTGGCCCAAGCACGCTTCGGTCTGGGCTTGGCAGATATGGAAGCACGGGCTTGCTTTGGATATGCCTGACCTTTTGCTTTACCTGGAGTACGAAAGTTCCGAGGGAAAGTACTTTTAGCCTTCTGTGCGGAAGGAGCCGTACTAGATAGGCAGGCAGTTTTAGCAGTAGCCAGGTCAATCACAATCTTATTGAGGTCTTCTCTAAAAAGAATGTCTCCCTTGAAAGGAAGCACCTCCAGGGTTTTCTTGGAATCCAAATCCACCGACCAGGATCTCAACCAAAGGATAAATCTGGCCAAAACGTACGCAGTAGCAGCCTTGGCCGCGAGCACCCCGGCATCGGAAGCCGCCTCCTTAAGGTACAGAGAAGCCGTGGCAATATATGAGAGACATTGTCGAGCATGCTCAGATGCATCAGAAGGCAATTCCGCCTCAACAGCTTCAGCAGCCCATGTCGCTGCAATAGTTGGCCTTTGCACAGCCCCAGAAAGAGTATAAATCGCTTTTAAACAACCCTCCACACGACGATCCGACGGTTCCTTCAGAGAGGTGATGGTAGTTACTGGCAGAGCAGAGGAAACAACCATGCGCGCCACATGAGAATGTACAGGTGGAGGAGTTTCCCAATTTTTACATAGCTCCACAGAGAGAGGATAGCGAGCCAACAGTCTCTTATTCGGTGTAAACTTTGTCCCCGGATTTTCCCAGGATTCCTGACGTATGTCAACCAGGTGTTTAGAGTAGGGTAAAACCTGGTTAACCACCTTCTTACGCTTAAACCTATCAGGTTTCTTGGAGACAGTCTCAGGCTCAGAATCATCAGCCACTTGAAGAATGAGCTGTATCGCCTCAATCAAATCTGAGACATCCACGGATGATTTCCCCTCCCCATCTGAAACATCAGCGTCAGTGTCTGAGGGATCAGTATATGCACCGTCCTCCTCGGAAGATGTGTCAGTTTAAGCCGCGGATTGGGAGGAAGTAATGGCCCTTTTAGAAGAAGATTTAAGCGGGCGAGAGTGACCCTTAGATTTAGACATGGATCGGTTCAAATGCTGTAACTGAGTGGAAAGCTGATCCGCTCATGGCGGGTTCACAGCAGGGACCATAAACTGTGGTAGTGGCACAGGCGTCAATTTAGTTACAAGCGTGTTTAACAATGTAGAAAATGTAGCCAAAGGTGGTTCTTTTGATGCCCCAAGTGCTACCGACCCACTGGGGGGCAAGGAACCCCTGAACCTGAACTCTCAGCTGCTAAATTATCCTCCATTCCGTCAGTGGCCTCACTACCATGCAGTGTGGGAGAGGCCCCAACGTCGTTGCCAAGTGTAGCAGACATAACTATGCGCACAGTAATGGGCAACCCGGTACAAATTGAAGCAGCACTATACCTAGTAAGAACGGTCAGAGAAACAGCCTAAGATGGCACAGACCGAGAGTTCAATAGGAATAGAACATATGGTGACTATAATTCACAAGTTAAAAATACCCCAGTAGTATATCTTGTGAAACAATCCTATATTATCATCAGAGAAAACCTAAACACTTGGCCCCCACAGGCATAGCTATATAGGAATAGCACGCTGAGTGAAATACCCTGCATTAAGGCAACCACGCAGCAGCTACATGCACACACACGTATATAGGGGGTCATTCCGAGTTGTTCGCTTGCTAGCAGTTTTTAGCAGCCGTGCAAACGCTATGCCGCCTCCCATTGGGAGTGTATGTTAGCTTAGCAGAAGTGCGAACGAAAGAATCGCAGAGCTGCTACAAAATAATTTTGTGCAGTTTCAGAGTAGCTTCAGACCTACTCCTAGCTTGCGATCACTTCAGACATTTCAGTTCCTGTTTTGACGTCACAAACACGCCCTGCGTTCGCCCAGCCATGCCTGAGTTTTTCCTGGCACGCCTGCGTTTTTTCAAACACTCACTGAAAATGGTCAGTTGACACCCAGAAACGCCCACTTCCTGTCAATCACTCTGCGGCCAGCAGTGTGACTGAAAAGCTTCGCTAGACCTTGTGTGAAACTACATCGTTCGTTGTAATAGTACGACGCGCATGCGCATTACGCCACATATGCATGCGTAGAAGTGCCGGGGTTTTTTGCCTTATTGCTGCGCAGCGAACGAAAGCAGCTAATGAACAACTCCCATAGTCACAAACATACCATGCAGAAATTATGTACCATAAACTGCACTGGACTAGCAATACAAAGTAATACTCAGGATGGCTATATGTGATAACAATGTGAGAGGTGCGGCTGCGGTGTGGTGGTGCCTGCTGCCGTGCAGGTGTAGACTCGGTACTCACCAGGCGCCGCTCTCTCTCACCTTCAGGTACCGGAACCTTCAACGGACCTGGAAATCTTCAGTCGGATCCGGACACGGCGATTCCCTCTCGGAGCTGACCGACGACCAAGCTGAGGAGAGAATGGTTTACCTTAAGGGGGGTATCGACCCTTCTTCCACTGGAACAAGGGATACCCCAGGGGTGACCGCGACCTTCACCGGTTGGGTGAAAGGTCATCACTGGCACAAAGCCTCAGCCACCCAGCTTTCACACACTCGCGCTCTCGCACGTAGTGTGATGAAAGGGATTCTCACGTCCGTGAGCAATCCTGACTCCGGCGCTCGGGGACAGACAAGGGACAAACGTACACGGATGCTACTCACCGTCACAAGTCTTGCACTCCGATCTTCTCCACTTACAGGTCCCTGTAAGGAGGCAAAGAGAAACAGCCGTGCAGGGCCTAACTCTACCCTAGTGTCACACCCTATACTAACTACAACGGCAGAGCCCTCAAACTAGCTCTGTGGGTGTGGTGCAACAAAACTATGCAAACACAGACAATTTGCCCTGCACGGTAACAACATACATCACAATATCAGAATGCAAGATCACACGGTGTTGTCCCTTTAAATCCCTACCTGCCGCTGGAAGGGGGTGGGTGCCACACGGCCTGCCCACCTAAACACCTCCGGGTGGCCCGAGCCTAGTGCCCAGTGCCACCTTTATTCACCTTGGGGGGGGTACTTACTCGCAGGGCCTAGCGCCCCCTGACTACGCTCAGGCCGGAGGCCTGACTTCGCCCACGGGCCTAGCGCCCGCCTAACTTGCTGCCCGTTGGGTGACCTGGGCCTTGTGCCCAGGGTCACCTTATCTGTACCTACTTGGCCAAAATACACTAGGGCCTAGCGCCCTCTAATGCCCCACAGGCCTAGTGCCCGATATGCCCCCGGGCCTAGTGCCCGCCTAACTGGTGCCAACGGGAGAGGGTGGCTTGGGACTAATGCCCAAACCACCTAATCAGAAAATGGCCCCCACTCTCCTACCTGTGCCACAGGCCTAGTGCCTGGCTTGTGCCCTCGGGCCTAATGCCCGTCCCTGGTGGTCGAGGGAGGAAAAGGGAGGGGGTGAAGTTGCCTCACTGAGGCCTCACCTGCTCCAGGGATCTTCCCTGCTGGCCAGCGGCGCCGCCGTCGCATCGCCGCATCCAGCCGCCGCTGGACATCTTCTTTCCCAGGGCTGGAGTCTTCAGGCCTCTTCCGCGGCCACCCGAGCTCCGTCTTCTTCCTCGCGCCGCCGGGATCTTCTGCACTCCGGCGCGCCGACGACCGTCCTCGCTGTTCCCGCCCGTCTTCCTTGCCGCTCTTCGGCGCGGCCTTTTCTTCAGGCTCCTGCCCGGCGTCTGACGTCAGACGCCGGGGGCGGGGCCCATGACGCGGCGAGCGCCGATTGGCTCGCCGCGTCCCTCTCCGATTGGCTGCCGCTCCGGGAGCCGCGATTGGCTCCCGGAGGGCGCCAAGATTCAAACTCCTCTGGTCCGGTGCAGGGAAAAGGGTAATCCCTGCACCGGACACCCGCCGCCACGCACCCAGCGCTGGGGACAGACAAGCTGCCCCAGCGCTGTCCCCAGCTAGGGACAGCACCACAGATGTGCCCACAGGGCACATCTCTACATTCCCCCCCCCTTTTTCCTTTGTAGTCCCTACAAAGTTCTCCACGACGTCCATTGTCCGCGGGTCAGGGAATTCCGAGGTCCCTCCGGCGAGGTTGTGTTCAAGGGTCCAGCCCGGACAGGCTGTGACCCCACATCCTTCCACCTCCAGCTCCGGGTTCCTCTTCTTCGTTCCTCCTGACCTCCATCGGTGGATCCTCTGGGGAAGTGGCATCTCCCCACGGTCGCTCAACGTGGGCCACCAAGGGGAATCTTCCTCCACGGGGACAGCAGTCCCCCACTCTTGGCCTTCCAGATCGTCTGGGACATCGTCCCTGTCTTCAGGGCGTGGTACTGACCACCACCCAACAGCGGAATCCTCCGGGGCATCCATTTCCTCCCGGGCAACAGCCATCATATGTCGAATTTCCTCGTAGGGCATCTCCAAAGGTCCTGTGTCTTCCTCTGGAACGGGTCCTCCCACGGCATCGCGATCCTGTCCCCGTACGTCCGTCCATTTCGGTACTTCCGGCAGGTATTGCTCCAGGACTATCTCCTCCTCTTCATGGAGGGCATTCAACTGGGAGCACGACTCCACCCGATCCTGACAGTCACTCTCGTCGGCGTTTCCGATGCCAGAGTCGTCCTCCGTCTGTTCTTGGAGGGATTCGTCGGCGGACAGCTCACCGTAGTCCGAGTCTTCCTCCGATACCTGGACTGGGGTATTATTTTCCTCCTCAGCGTACTTAGTCCTTTCCGCTGGCACCTCTGTTTCCTCAGCGTACTCCTTCGCTTCCGCTGGCATCTCTTGGTACCCAGGACACTCCTGTTCCGCACGTCCTGGTCGTGGACGGTTCCATCGCGGGGAGATTCCGGACGTCTCAGTCACTGGGTCTTCACGCTTTTCTTCGCAGCGTGGTCTCTTCACCTCCCAGTCGTCCACCTCCGCCTCATGCGGGAAAGGATTCTGCCTTACTGGGGTCACTTTCTTGGGACAGAGTAGGTCCGCGGCATCTTCCCAGGGGCACTCACTGGCCGCATGTCCTGGTCGCCGACACTTCCAACAAGGGAGGGCCACTGCCACCTTCTCCAAGACGGGTTCCTGATCCACCTCCTTCACTGGGGAATCTTCACCCGTTGGTTCCGGCTCAGAGGAAATGGGCACCTGCGAATTAACTTCAAGCAAGGCCTTCCGCTCCATTTCCCTGGTTTCCTCCTCCCATCTCTGGGCGCGACCATCCGCAATCATCCGGTCTTCATCCCACGGACAATCGGGAAGCGCATGTCCTCTCGCCTCGCAGAGCGCACACACAGGCTCTGCAGCCACCCGGTCCCAAAGCTGCTGACGAGACTCCGTCATCTGCTTCACCGTGGCCTCGTAGTCCGTCCTGTCTTCCGTCCATGGACATTCCAGGAGCCGATGTCGGGGATCTCCACAGCTTTTACACTGGGAATCAACCTCGTCTTCGCTCAACTCTTCGTCCCAAGGACAACTGTTGTGCTCATGCCCGTAGTTTCCGCAGAGCAAACACCAGGACTCGTTCTTCGCTTGGCCCTTCTGACGTCTTCGGTCCGCTTCCTGGACCACCTTCTTTGGGGACGTCTCTCGCCAAGTACACTCGCTGGCAAAGTGCCCTGTTTGCCGACATTTCTTGCAGGGCGTCACAGCGGCCTTCTTGCGCCCCTTCTCCCGGCGCTCTTCTTTTCCACGCTGGATCGACCGCTGCACCATCTTCAGGATGTCTGCCCCAGACACTGTCACCCAGTCGCTCTGGTCCGCACACATCCGGGGGTGAGTCTTCTCCGGAGCCGTCCGCAGGGAGGTCTTCTTGGTGGCGTTCCACATCGTGTCCGTGATCCGGTCTCTTTGATCCTGCCGACTACGCCAAGTGTGAGAGGTGCGGCTGCGGTGTGGTGGTGCCTGCTGCCGTGCAGGTGTAGACTCGGTACTCACCAGGCGCCGCTCTCTCTCACCTTCAGGTACCGGAACCTTCAACGGACCTGGAAATCTTCAGTCGGATCCGGACACGGCGATTCCCTCTCGGAGCTGACCGACGACCAAGCTGAGGAGAGAATGGTTTACCTTAAGGGGGGTATCGACCCTTCTTCCACTGGAACAAGGGATACCCCAGGGGTGACCGCGACCTTCACCGGTTGGGTGAAAGGTCATCACTGGCACAAAGCCTCAGCCACCCAGCTTTCACACACTCGCGCTCTCGCACGTAGTGTGATGAAAGGGATTCTCACGTCCGTGAGCAATCCTGACTCCGGCGCTCGGGGACAGACAAGGGACAAACGTACACGGATGCTACTCACCGTCACAAGTCTTGCACTCCGATCTTCTCCACTTACAGGTCCCTGTAAGGAGGCAAAGAGAAACAGCCGTGCAGGGCCTAACTCTACCCTAGTGTCACACCCTATACTAACTACAACGGCAGAGCCCTCAAACTAGCTCTGTGGGTGTGGTGCAACAAAACTATGCAAACACAGACAATTTGCCCTGCACGGTAACAACATACATCACAATATCAGAATGCAAGATCACACGGTGTTGTCCCTTTAAATCCCTACCTGCCGCTGGAAGGGGGTGGGTGCCACACGGCCTGCCCACCTAAACACCTCCGGGTGGCCCGAGCCTAGTGCCCAGTGCCACCTTTATTCACCTTGGGGGGGCTACTTACTCGCTGGGCCTAGCGCCCCATGACTACGCTCAGGCCGGAGGCCTGACTTCGCCCACGGGCCTAGCGCCCGCCTAACTTGCTGCCCGTTGGGTGACCTGGGCCTTGTGCCCAGGGTCACCTTATCTGTACCTACTTGGCCAAAATACACTAGGGCCTAGCGCCCTCTAATGCCCCACAGGCCTAGTGCCCGATATGCCCCCGGGCCTAGTGCCCGCCTAACTGGTGCCAACGGGAGAGGGTGGCTTGGGACTAATGCCCAAACCACCTAATCAGAAAATGGCCCCCACTCTCCTACCTGTGCCACAGGCCTAGTGCCTGGCTTGTGCCCTCGGGCCTAATGCCCGTCCCTGGTGGTCGAGGGAGGAAAAGGGAGGGGGTGAAGTTGCCTCACTGAGGCCTCACCTGCTCCAGGGATCTTCCCTGCTGGCCAGCGGCGCCGCCGTCGCATCGCCGCGTCCAGCCGCCGCTGGACATCTTCTTTCCCAGGGCTGGAGACTTCAGGCCTCTTCCGCGGCCACCCGAGCTCCGTCTTCTTCCTCGCGCCACCGGGATCTTCTGCACTCCGGCGCGCCGACGACCGTCCTCGCTGTTCCCGCCCGTCTTCCTTGCCGCTCTTCGGCGCGGCCTTTTCTTCAGGCTCCTGCCCGGCGTCTGACGTCAGACGCCGGGGGCGGGGCCCATGACGCGGCGAGCGCCGATTGGCTCGCCGCGTCCCTCTCCGATTGGCTGCCGCTCCGGGAGCCGCGATTGGCTCCCGGAGGGCGCCAAGATTCAAACGCCTCTGGTCCGGTGCAGGGAAAAGGGTAATCCCTGCACCGGACACCCGCCGCCACGCACCCAGCGCTGGGGACAGACAAGCTGCCCCAGCGCTGTCCCCAGCTAGGGACAGCACCACAGATGTGCCCACAGGGCACATCTCTACATTCCCCCCCCCCTTTTTCCTTTGTAGTCCCTACAAAGTTCTCCACGACGTCCATTGTCCGCGGGTCAGGGAATTCCGAGGTCCCTCCGGCGAGGTTGTGTTCAAGGGTCCAGCCCGGACAGGCTGTGACCCCACATCCTTCCACCTCCAGCTCCGGGTTCCTCTTCTTCGTTCCTCCTGACCTCCATCGGTGGATCCTCTGGGGAAGTGGCATCTCCCCACGGTCGCTCAACGTGGGCCACCAAGGGGAATCTTCCTCCACGGGGACAGCAGTCCCCCACTCTTGGCCTTCCAGATCGTCTGGGACATCGTCCCTGTCTTCAGGGCGTGGTACTGACCACCACCCAACAGCGGAATCCTCCGGGGCATCCATTTCCTCCCGGGCAACAGCCATCATATGTCGAATTTCCTCGTAGGGCATCTCCAAAGGTCCTGTGTCTTCCTCTGGAACGGGTCCTCCCACGGCATCGCGATCCTGTCCCCGTACGTCCGTCCATTTCGGTACTTCCGGCAGGTATTGCTCCAGGACTATCTCCTCCTCTTCATGGAGGGCATTCAACTGGGAGCACGACTCCACCCGATCCTGACAGTCACTCTCGTCGGCGTTTCCGATGCCAGAGTCGTCCTCCGTCTGTTCTTGGAGGGATTCGTCGGCGGACAGCTCACCGTAGTCCGAGTCTTCCTCCGATACCTGGACTGGGGTATTATTTTCCTCCTCAGCGTACTTAGTCCTTTCCGCTGGCACCTCTGTTTCCTCAGCGTACTCCTTCGCTTCCGCTGGCATCTCTTGGTACCCAGGACACTCCTGTTCCGCACGTCCTGGTCGTGGACGGTTCCATCGCGGGGAGATTCCGGACGTCTCAGTCACTGGGTCTTCACGCTTTTCTTCGCAGCGTGGTCTCTTCACCTCCCAGTCGTCCACCTCCGCCTCATGCGGGAAAGGATTCTGCCTTACTGGGGTCACTTTCTTGGGACAGAGTAGGTCCGCGGCATCTTCCCAGGGGCACTCACTGGCCGCATGTCCTGGTCGCCGACACTTCCAACAAGGGAGGGCCACTGCCACCTTCTCCAAGACGGGTTCCTGATCCACCTCCTTCACTGGGGAATCTTCACCCGTTGGTTCCGGCTCAGAGGAAATGGGCACCTGCGAATTAACTTCAAGCAAGGCCTTCCGCTCCATTTCCCTGGTTTCCTCCTCCCATCTCTGGGCGCGACCATCCGCAATCATCCGGTCTTCATCCCACGGACAATCGGGAAGCGCATGTCCTCTCGCCTCGCAGAGCGCACACACAGGCTCTACAGCCACCCGGTCCCAAAGCTGCTGACGAGACTCCGTCATCTGCTTCACCGTGGCCTCGTAGTCCGTCCTGTCTTCCGTCCATGGACATTCCAGGAGCCGATGTCGGGGATCTCCACAGCTTTCACACTGGGAATCAACCTCGTCTTCGCTCAACTCTTCGTCCCAAGGACAACTGTTGTGCTCATGCCCGTAGTTTCCGCAGAGCAAACACCAGGACTCGTTCTTCGCTTGGCCCTTCTGACGTCTTCGGTCCGCTTCCTGGACAACCTTCTTTGGGGACGTCTCTCGCCAAGTACACTCGCTGGCAAAGTGCCCTGTTTGCCGACATTTCTTGCAGGGCGTCACAGCGGCCTTCTTGCGCCCCTTCTCCCGGCGCTCTTCTTTTCCACGCTGGATCGACCGCTGCACCATCTTCAGGATGTCTGCCCCAGACACTGTCACCCAGTCGCTCTGGTCCGCACACATCCGGGGGTGAGTCTTCTCCGGAGCCGTCCGCAGGGAGGTCTTCTTGGTGGCGTTCCACATCGTGTCCGTGATCCGGTCTCTTTGATCCTGCCGACTACGCCAAGTGTGAGAGGTGCGGCTGCGGTGTGGTGGTGCCTGCTGCCGTGCAGGTGTAGACTCGGTACTCACCAGGCGCCGCTCTCTCTCACCTTCAGGTACCGGAACCTTCAACGGACCTGGAAATCTTCAGTCGGATCCGGACACGGCGATTCCCTCTCGGAGCTGACCGACGACCAAGCTGAGGAGAGAATGGTTTACCTTAAGGGGGGTATCGACCCTTCTTCCACTGGAACAAGGGATACCCCAGTGGTGACCGCGACCTTCACCGGTTGGGTGAAAGGTCATCACTGGCACAAAGCCTCAGCCACCCAGCTTTCACACACTCGCGCTCTCGCACGTAGTGTGATGAAAGGGATTCTCACGTCCGTGAGCAATCCTGACTCCGGCGCTCGGGGACAGACAAGGGACAAACGTACACAGATGCTACTCACCGTCACAAGTCTTGCACTCCGATCTTCTCCACTTACAGGTCCCTGTAAGGAGGCAAAGAGAAACAGCCGTGCATGGCCTAACTCTACCCTAGTGTCACACCCTATACTAACTACAACGGCAGAGCCCTCAAACTAGCTCTGTGGGTGTGGTGCAACAAAACTATGCAAACACAGACAATTTGCCCTGCACGGTAACAACATACATCACAATATCAGAATGCAAGATCACACGGTGTTGTCCCTTTAAATCCCTACCTGCCGCTGGAAGGGGGTGGGTGCCACACGGCCTGCCCACCTAAACACCTCCGGGTGGCCCGAGCCTAGTGCCCAGTGCCACCTTTATTCACCTTGGGGGGGGTACTTACTCGCTGGGCCTAGCGCCCCATGACTACGCTCAGGCCGGAGGCCTGACTTCGCCCACGGGCCTAGCGCCCGCCTAACTTGCTGCCCGTTGGGTGACCTGGGCCTTGTGCCCAGGGTCTTCTTATCTGTACCTACTTGGCCAAAATACACTAGGGCCTAGCGCCCTCTAATGCCCCACAGGCCTAGTGCCCGATATGCCCCCGGGCCTAGTGCCCGCCTAACTGGTGCCAACGGGAGAGGGTAGCTTGGGACTAATGCCCAAACCACCTAATCAGAAAATGGCCCCCACTCTCCTACCTGTGCCACAGGCCTAGTGCCTGGCTTGTGCCCTCGGGCCTAATGCCCGTCCCTGGTGGTCGAGGGAGGAAAAGGGAGGGGGTGAAGTTGCCTCACTGAGGCCTCACCTGCTCCAGGGATCTTCGGTGCCCTCTTCGGCCGCTGGCCCGTCCTGGCCAGCGGCGCCGCCGTCGCATCGCCGCGTCCAGCCGCCGCTGGACATCTTCTTTCCCAGGGCTGGAGTCTTCAGGCCTCTTCCGCGGCCACCCGAGCTCCGTCTTCTTCCTCGCGCCGCCGGGATCTTCTGCGCTCCGGCGCGCCGACGACCGTCCTCGCTGTTCCCGCCCGTCTTCCTTGCCGCTCTTTGGCGCGGCCTTTTCTTCAGGCTCCCACCCGGCGTCTGACGTCAGACGCCGGGGGCGGGGCCTATGAGGCGGCGAGCGCCGATTGGCTAGCCGCGTCCCTCTCCGATTGGCTGCCGCTCCGGGAGCCGCGATTGGCTCCCGGAGGGCGCCAAGATTCAAACGCCTCTGGTCCGGTGCAGGGAAAAGGGTAATCCCTGCACCGGACACCCGCCGCCACGCACCCAGCGCTGGGGACAGACAAGCTGCCCCAGCGCTGTCCCCAGCCAGGGACAGCACCACAGATGTGCCCACAGGGCACATCTCTACAACAACAGATATAACGAACACAGTAAGCACTGGATGTATATCACAGGGTGTTTGTACCACACAACCCTGAAGGTATGCACTCTGTCTTAACTAACACAGTCCCAGTGACAGGTAGAATACTCAAGTGTCCTGTAGGAAGCACAGCACTGGCAGTCAGGCGGTTCCACAGAGGAGGATTTGCCCCAGCAATCCCAGGAACAGCAAGGCTCTATCTGTAATGGCTGCTGACCGGGAGTGAGGGAGAAGGAAGCAGCTCCAGGGCGGGAACATTGCATAAATGGCGCCTTGGGGCTGGGGGGAGGGGCCTCAGGTCTGGCCTGCACCCCCTGCTGGCATCCCCACCGGGCGTTCGGGCAGTAAAGAAAACGGGGGGGGGGGGGGAGGGGGACTGGCCCAGCGCCCATTTTCAGAGTTCTGAGCATGCGCAGTAGAGAAATCTCAGGGAAAATGGCCGCCGCGCCATTTTCCTGGAGATCTGCGCATGCGCAGTAGAGTCTGAGACTCTCAGCACTGTCGGCAGAGAGGAGGGGGCCCGAACGGAGGAGGCTGCACCCGGGCCTCCTTCTCTCTTAAAACGTCCCTGCCTACTCTCTACACCCCGATGTTAATCCTTGTGGAGCCCAGTGTACCCCGCAGCAGAAAGTGTGTTATAAAAATTCACATAAAATATCCATATATGTACAGATAAACTGACACTCAATATAGATGTGTGTCCCCATAATGGAAGTAATGAGACAATTACCGGCTTTCTATTAAGAACTGGCGTGTGTGGCGGGTTACCTCTTAGTCCCACCACAGGTCCTCAACCAGATTGCCCACATTCACCACTGTCCTATGCCCCACAGTCCTCTGACGCGTTCTGACTAGCCCTGGGGTCTTTTTTAAAGAAAGTTCAGTGAAATCAGTGTTATGTCTGGTCCAATGATCTATCGCCTAGAATTTACTGTGCTGGTAACCAGTGTTATTGGTCAGATGAGACTTAGGGCCCGATTCAGAGGTAGACGCAGAAATGCAAGCAGCAGCATCTATTGTGGCCAAATGCGCAAGGTCTGAAACTTTCAGCATCTGTACCCGCAGTTATACTGATTGGTGCGTTCTCAGACGCCACAATCAGTCACACCATCAAAAGTTTGTCTGTCTGTCCGTCCATGCAGTTTGACTATGGCCTCCTATGTCTACGATTGTGCGTCTGTGTACACAGCTGTCTTTACTAACACACACAACAGTCCCATAACACGGCCACTGAACAGACCACATTTGTATGCATTTCTAGCAATCTCCCAGTCACCATCAAGAAACACCCATCATTAAACACCACATTTCTGATGCCGTACGTACCGGTCACAACAGCGCATATGTGTGTACACTTTTTGGGACTTTTAGCACGTGCACAGTTGCAAAACATTGCTTAGCCACGTGAACATCGGCATTGCATGTGACACTGAAACAGGCCCTTCATTACTTTTGGGTCTATTAATTTATTATGCCCATATAAAACAGCAGCTCATTGCCAACATGCTGGTGGTGCATTTTTGATTTATGTCTGGATATATATTTATGATTTGATCTATGTCTGGATATATATTTATGATTTATATATATATATATATATATATAGAGAGAGAGAGAGAGAGAGAGAGAGAGAGAGAGAGAGATTCAGTAGAAGTAGCAGTAGCACATTAGCAAAATCAGCAAAACTGCAACTGATGCTGAAAATCAAAAAGTTAGCAATTGGGCAGAACCATAGTGGTCATTCCGAGTTGATCGCACGTAGCAACTTTTTGCTGCTCGTGCGATCAACTTGACGCCGCCTATGGGGGACTGTATTTTAGCATAGCAGGGCTGCGATCGCTTGTGCAGCCCTGCTATGCTAAAAAAGTTTCCTGCAAAACAAGACCAGGGTCAGACTTACTTACCCTGTGCGACGGATCCAGCGACTAAGGTCCCGGGATTGATGTCAGACATCCGCCCTCCAAACGCCTGGACACGCCTGTGTTCGGATCTCCAAGCCAGGAAAACGGTGAGTAGACGCCCCGGAACGCCTTCCCGCTGTCAATCTTCTTGCGATCGCGCTAGCGATCACTTTCTTCTTTGTTCTAGCCGCTTCCCGGCGACGTGTGTGCGCTTAGCGCCCGCCTCGCATGCGCAGTTCTGACCCGATCGCACCGCAGCGAAGAACCGCTGCGTGCGAATAGGATGGAATGACTCCCCAATGTTGCACTGCAGGTGGAGCTGCAGCAGATGTAACATGAGCAGAGATTTACTGTACATTTGGGTGGGTTATATTGTTTCTATGCATGGTAAATACTGGCTACTTAATTTCTACACTGCAATTTAGTTCAGTTTAAACACACCCCACCCAAATCTAAGGGCCTAATTCAGACCTGATCGCTCGTCTGCAAATTTACAAAGGATTGCGATCAGATAGTCCCAGACAGAGTGAATACCTGCCCCGTGCAAGTCTGCGTACGCCCTTTGCGAAAAATCTCTGTGTATGCCGGTCAGCTGTAATTCCGTAAGCAACTTACTCACCATCAAATGATTTTTCCAGTCTGTACATAGCCCAGGATCTACTCCCACTGGTGGTCATTCCGAGTTGTTCGCTCGCAAGCTGCTTTTAGCAGCTTTGCACACGCTAAGCCGCCGCCTACTGGGAGTGAATCTTAGCTTATCAAAATTGCGAACAAAAGATTCGCAATATTGCGAAAAGACTTCTCTGTGCAGTTTCTGAGTAGCTCGAGACTTACTCTTCCACTGCGATCAGTTCAGTGCTTGTCGTTCCTGGTTTGACGTCACAAACACACCCAGCGTTCGCCCAGACACTCCTCCGTTTCTCCAGCCACTCCCGCGTTTTTCCCAGAAACGGTAGCGTTTTTTAAAACACTCCCATAAAACGGCCAGTTTCGGCCAGAAACACCCACTTCCTGTCAATCACACTCCGATCTCCAGAACGAAGAAAAAACCTCGTAATGCCGTGAGTAAAATACCAATCTTCATAGCAAATTTACTTGGCGCAGTCGCAGTGCGAACATTGCGCATGCGCAAATAGCGGAAAATCGCTGCGATGCGAAGAAAATTACCGAGCGAACAACTCGGAATGACCACCACAGTGCGATAGAAACAGGCTGATCGGGGCCAAAGCTGACGTCACACACCGTCCCTGGAAAGTCTTGGGCATGCCTGCATTTTTCCTGACACACAGAAAAAAACGGGCCGTTACCTACTCTTGCGAATTCGCACAACAGCAATCAGGTCTGCATTAGGCCCTAAATCTCTCTGCACATGTTACATCTGCCCCACCTGCAGTGCAACATAGTTTTGTCCAAATGCTAACTTTATGGTTTGCTAACAAAACTGAATTAGGCCCAAGGTCCTGCCTGTGCTGCCTGTTTCTCTTTCAACTATGGCCGTGTCTCCTTGTTTAACACTTGTGACTACCCAGCGGAGTGTTTTCATACATGAGATGTATTAAGCAGTAAAAGAGTGGAGAAGTGAGCCAATGGAGAAGATGCCCATGGAAACCAATCAGCTGCTGTGTATAAATTTATAGTGTGCAAATTATGTTACGTCAATGCTGATTGGTTGCCACTGGCAACTTATCCACTGGCTCACTTCTCCACTATTTTCACTGCTTAGTACATCTCCCCCATAGATCCTGATTCCGAGATGTACATAATATACATATCAAATGGTGGGGTGACTGTGCATGTGCAGAACGGTTCCTGCATGGTCGCACGCAGTGCCCCCCAATCTGCAGCCTGATTTACAGGCTGTGGGCACTTGGGGCCAGGGGTGTGCAGAGCTGAACAGTGTTCCCGAAAACGACGGTGTGTCGTGCCCATTTTTTGGGAGTGATGAAACCAGGGTCTTTGTCATGGGTCTTCACCCTGTGGCCCTCCAGCTGCTGTGGAACTACTCATCCCAGCATGCTCTGCCACAGTTTTGCTATTAAGGCATGCCAAAACTAAGGCAGGGCATGCTGGGATGTGTAGTTCCACAGCAGCTGGAGGGACGTAGGTTGAAGACCTATGGTCTATGTCTTCAGATCCATACTTCCTGGCCTCTGCAGCATGAACATCATGCAAGTGATCCGATGCTGCGTCTTTGGACACAGCAGCTGATCACATACGCCTGCAGAAAGCGTCTATTTATGTAAGACACAGCTGCTATATGATCAGCATCAATATCTGAATCAGTCTCTCGGGTGTGACCCTACTGTGGCAAACACTGTGAGCTAGAACACTGTTTTATACTTACTGAAACACTTAAACTGGCACTATTACCTCCGCTCTGGCGAGACTTAGAATTTATAGTCAGACACGTAACTTCTACTTCTCTGAGGTAAATTTGTAGTGTAAATGGCACTCTGGACTCCGTCTGCTGGCTCCTCTCTGTAATGAGTCAGTCGCTCCCTATCCAACAGCAGCAGTACTACCTCCACTCAGTAGGTATCACTGCTGCTCTGCCCCTGCCACCGCTCCGCTGAAGACAGGAAAATTCGACAAGGTCTATTGCTCCTCTCACATGGCATTGACAGAACTTCCCTCAATGACACTAGTGGTGCGTTCCGGCCAGCATGCAGGCAAACTGGGTTTATATACCAGCATTAATCCTTTCGCAGCTAGTGGTGGATTAAATTAAGAGGTTACATTAATATGTGGAGATCAGTCAGGCCCTTTTATTCCCAGCATTAAGATAGGGACTGCTATTCTTGGTGCTCTTAGTAAGGTCAGGCAAATCCAATCCATTGTTGAATTCATAGCCAATCCCAATTATTGTATTGTTTTCTTAGACCCTCTCAAAGTAAGCATTCATTAACATTTGTTGTTGGCATTAATTGAATTATGGCAAAAGTAGTAAATGAAGGAAAGTAAACAGATAATGATTCACTAACAGTATTGGTAACAATAGATTTAGTGGTATGTGTAGATGGTGTGCTCTATACATTGTACTAAGCATAACTCTTTGGGGGATACGTATTAAGCATCCTAAAGACTGGAGACCTGGACAAGGGGAGAAGTTGCCAATAGCAACTAATCAGCTTTGATGTTGCATTCATCAAGTACATTCTATAAAAAGATAGGTAGAAGCTCATTGGCTGATATGGACAACTTCTCCACTTCAGTCTTTAGAAGGCTTGACACTGTACGTTTCCATCATAGTTAAATAGCCAATGGCCAGACAGATGTATGCACATTGGGGGTAATTCAGAGTTGATCACAGCAGCAAATTTGTTAGCAGTTGGGCAAAACCATGTGCACTGCAAGGGGGGGGGGGGGGGGGGGGTTGGCAGACATAACATGTACAGAGAGAGTTAGATTTGGGTGGGCTATATTGTTTCTGTGCAGGGTAAATACTGGCTGCTTTATTTTTACACTGCAATTGAGATTTCAGCTTGAACACACCCCACCCAAATCTAACTCTCTCTGCACATGTTATATCTGCCCCCCCCCCCCCATCAGTGGAACATGGTTTTGCCAATTGCTATTAAATTTGCTGCTGCGATCAACTCTGAATTAGGCCCAATGGGGATCATTCCGAGTTGTTCGCTCGTTGCCGATTTTCGTTATACTGCGATTAGTCGCTAACTGCGCATGGTACGCAGAGCGCATGCGCTTAGTTATTTTACTATAAACTTAGCTGATTTGCTGTAGCGTCTGTGGCGCTTTTCAGTCGCACTGGTGTTCGGTAAATTATTGACAGGAAAGGGGCGTTTCTGGGCGGCAACTTAGCGTTTTACCGGCGTTGGCTAAAAAACGCAGGCGTGTCAGGGAAAAACGCGGGAGTGTCTGGAGAAACGGGGGAGTGGCTGGCCGAACGTAGGGTGTGTTTGTGACGTCAAACCAGGAACGAAAAGGACTGAGCTGGTCGCAGTGTAGGAGTAAGTCTCGAGCTACTCAGAAACTGCTAAGAATTTTCTATTCACAATTCTGCTAATCTTTCGTTCACAATTCTGCTAATCTTTCGTTCGCAATTCTGCTATGCTAAGATACACTCCCAGAGGGCGGCGGCTTAGCGTGTGCAATGCTGCTAAAATCAGCTAGCGAGCGAACAACTCGGAATGACCCCCATTGTGTTTACCTTTGCTAAGTCAGAATTATTATACTGACTGCGTTTCTCTAATACAGTAAATGTGATACTAAACCAATATCTGGTCAGATCATTTTCCTTAACATAAGCAAAGGTGGACGGTTGCCATGGGTACATATGTTGCTAAGGCATGTCAGGTATTCACATGTCTAAGAAATGGCAGCAACAGACATTCCTTTAACAGCCATATTCCAGTAGAATTCCTATTTGAGGTATCAGAAATTATTCCAGTAATTATTTTATTTGTGCACATATTGGGGGTGATTCAGACCTGATCACTATGCTGCTAAAATGTAGCCCTGCGATCAGATAGTCACTGCCCAAGGGGAGTGTATATTCGCCATGCACGTGTGCGATCACATGTGTACGCCAAGCTACTAAAAAACCCTCAGTCAGCGGCAGGGCCAGCAAGAGAAATCTTGGGACCCGGTACAGTGATATCTCTGGGGCCCCCTCAGATTTTATATACAGTATACAGTGTATATATACATATACCGAGTACCCCGCACTCTCCTTAGTAATTTCATTCACCTTAATACATAACTGGATAAATAATGGGGTTTTAGTTCATGAATTGTACAAATCAATTAAGCTTGCAGCCCATAATAAATATGTACTAAAGCGCAATGGAATTTGCTGTGCTATATAAGAAACTGTTAATAAATATATATATATATATATATATATACAGTACATAAATGTATGTATATTTATTTATTTATACACATCTGTGTCACCCTCTCTCCTTCCCCCCCACACACTCCCCACAATCTGTCTCTCCCCAATCACTCCATGCTGCATTCTCTGCCCTGTATCCCCTCACCAAGCCACTCTTACCCCTAGGAGAGACTCACCTGCGCTGCACTCCCCAGTACCCAGACCTGAACACAGCACAGCAGACCCCAGAAAGAAGAGACAGGCGCACAGCACAGGAATCCTGGTCAGTGGAGCTGCTTCCATGTCCTGTAGCTGCCTGCAACAGAGCTGGACCTGGAACAGCGTGAACACACTCGTGCTGCACAGTCACTGTGGATGAGAGCAGTAGCGGATCTTGCCACGGACAAGCAGGACTTTTGCCCGGGGCGCCGTCATCCAGAGGGCGCCGGCGCCATCCGGAGGGCACCACACCATGGCAAGATCCGCTACTGCTGTGCCCCCCGCGTGTCCCCCACCGCCCCGCTGGTCCCCCGGTGCTAGTTTCCCTTCGTGGAGAGGACCTTTGCTGTGCGGTGCGCGATGACGTCATCACGCACAGCATTGTGGGACTGACACAGACGCTAGGGGTCATAATTGACCTCTAGTGTCTGTCTATGCCAGATCGGAGGAGATGAGCAGCGTCGGCGGAGGTCTGCAGCGGTCGGAAGCGGGGATAGTAAGTATTAATTTTTTTTTTCTTTTACAGCGGCACTACTCTACTGTACAGGGGGCATAACTGACCACGCCCCCTGTATGAAGCCACGCCCATATTTCCCACCCGGGTCGCCAAAAGGGCAAGAACCGGCCCTGGATGAAAGGCTCCTGTCACTCTGAGGCTGCGTCCACACTGCCCAAAGCTCGCTGCCCTATTTGGACAAGACGGATCACATCCCTGCTGGGCTCTAAGCAGTATATACTTGGGGCCCGGTACAGGTGTCCCCTTTGACCCCCCCTGTCGCCGAACCTGGTCAGCGGACAGCTGCAAATCCGTTCGCACCTCACTCACCAGTGAATGGTTTGTACCACTGTGTGCAGTCTGTACGTAGCCCAGGACTTACTCCTACAGTGCGATGAGAACAGGCTGATCGGGGACGGAGTATACGTCACACACCCTCCCCAAAAACACTTGGGAGCGCCTGCGTTTTCCCTGACACTCCCAGAAAATTATCAGTTACCACCTACAAATGGCCTCCTCCTGTCAATCAGCATGCGAATAGCTGTGCGATTAGAATTTTCGCACCATCCTGTTGCTGACCGGCAATGCCCGTCGTTGTTTCCCAACGCGTGTGCGCATTGTGGTGCATATGCATACACAGTTAATTGCTGATCGCCCACTATGAAAATGCACAGCAGCGATTAGGTCTGAATCGGGCCCATTGTTTCAGCAGTTTTGAGTGGGGTTGCCCTTTAATACCATACCTTTCAGCAAGCAGTGTACATTGGACAGCACAATGGCAGCATGATGAGATCAGCATCGTGTTGGTGTGACAGGGGAATAGCGTTCCCGTCACACCAATGTCACAGTGAATGACCGTGCCCTCTCATTAGAATGTAGTGGTTTTCTGGACAAAAAATGACGGCATTCTATAACACAATATGGCCATGCCTTTAGTAGTGCCAATACAGCAAGGAGTTTGATGCAAAGCAGAGCTACACTCATTATTCAATCTAAGCTGTGCTCTCCGGATATTACATAGTTAAAAAATTAATTTAATGAGAAATCCATTCGGCATGCTTGCATCAGGAATCTTCTGGTCAGGAGAACTGTGTACAATTCATAACAAGCTCAGGTTTCAAAACTGTCATTTCCATAGCACAGATCCGTGGAGTTTTCAGGAAGCTGTAGGGCAGCGGTGGCCAACCTGTGGCTCTTGAGCCACATGCGGTTCTCTCTTTCCTCAAATGTGGCTCCTAACACACAAAGTTACATGACCACAACAGATCCGGTAACCACTGCTCTCCAGAAAGACATGCAGCAGCACTACGGGGACTTAGAACTGAGTGAGCCAGATACTAGAGATGAGACAACCACCAGCAAACAGAGGACACATAAGGAAGCGGCTACTGCAGTGGCATGAATTGGGGGAAGCTGAAGTGACACAGGAGGGTGCTGGCTGAAGTGACAGGAGGGTGCTGGCTGAAGTGACACAGGAGGGTGCTGGCTGAAGTGACAGGAGGGTGCTGGCTGAAGTGACAGGAGGGTGCTGGCTGAAGTAACACAGGAGGGTGCTGGCTGAAGTGACAGGAGGGTGCTGGCTGAAGTGACAGGAGGGTGCTGGCTGAAGTGACACAGGAGGGTGCTGGCTGAAGTGACAGGAGGGTGCTGGCTGAAGTGACACAGGAGGGTGCTGGCTGAAGTGACACAGGAGGGTGCTGGCTGAAGTGACAGGAGGGTGCTGGCTGAAGTGACACAGGAGGGTGCTGGCTGAAGTGACAGGAGGGTGCTGGCTGAAGTGACACAGGAGGGTGCTGGCTGAAGTGACACAGGAGGGTGCTGGCTGAAGTGACACAGGAGGGTGCTGGCTGAAGTGACAGGAGGGTGCTGGCTGAAGTGACACAGGAGGGTGCTGGCTGAAGTGACACAGGAGGGTGCTGGCTGAAGTGACAGGAGGGTGCTGGCTGAAGTGACACAGGAGGGTGCTGGCTGAAGTGACACAGGAGGGTGCTGGCTGAAGTGACAGGAGGGTGCCGGTTTGAGTGACACATGGGGGAGCTGAAGTGTATTATGTGAATCTGGATTTTTCAATATATTTTATGTGGATTTGGCTTTTACAATTATTTTATGTGGAAGTGGCTTTTTCAATGTATTTTATGTTGGATCTGGCTTTTTCAATGTATTTTATACCAGCGGCGTGGCCTAGAAGGCACAAGGCCACACCCCATTTTTGCATGTGCGTTTCGGCTCGATGTCGGCTCTTTGACGTACCCAACACATTTTTTTTGGCACTTTGTCTCCGACTGGTTGGCCACCCCTGCTGTAGGGCATTGTTACATGCAATCATACTCAGACTAGTCCTCAATGATGGTGGCAAACAGTTTCTAACAATGGGTCTGATTCAGATGTGTATGGACAGGCTATTGCGGTTGCTTCTATATAACGGTAAATAAGGTAATGCAGCAGTAGGGGGCGTCACGCCTCCTGCATACATTACTGATCTAAGCTGCGTCCTAGGACGCAACATCGGATTACCTGTAACAGTACCGGCCGGCTTTGTGATCCATGGGGTTGTGCAAGCCGGCCTCCGCATCTGCTACAAAGAGGACAAGAAATATTCATCCTCTGATGAAGATCCTGGCCTTGAACCTCCCTAACAACGGTGACGACACGCCCAAAACGGAGGCCGTCACCGCCCCCTTCCAACCCCCAAAATGGTATTAGACTGCCAATCACTGACAGTCTGATGCCATAGTACAATCGACGTCACAGACCTGTATTGTACATATGCAGTACGGGTTTGGCGCATGCACAAAGTACTGAACATTGGTTCTTTGTGGCATACGACGCTTCTGTGTCAGGACCTAAATCAGGCCCGCATACATCATAGGTTTATGTATTAGAAATATATGTATGATTTTATATTGTTTCTGGTAGAGGAGTACACTATCTCCCAGGTAAAGGATTTAAAAGTTTCCCAGATTATCCATAGGTACACTGATTTCCTAATGATTGAAAAGTAAGAGTATTTATCTTTGAGGAAATACAGTACTTTCATCTCTGAGCAGTTTAAGTCAGAAGGATATCGCCCCTCTGGAGACAAATGATATGAGGACATTGTGGTTCTACTGCACACCTCCCAACATTCATACAGTATATTGGAGAGATAGGAATTTTATGGTTATGTGGTTGTGACCTCGTCCCCATTAGACCATGCCACCAACAGTATGACATCTTGAGGGCGCGGCCGCAAGTCAAACTCCTGTTTCACATCATTCTAGGGGAGAGCCCAGCCCTCCTGCAGCTGCCCTCAGCTTCCTCCCGACACTGATGCCACACGCACCGGCACCCAAGTGTCCGCCAATCTTCCAGCCGCTTGCGGGACGCTGTGACACACAGGAGGGCCAGCAGCATAGTACTCGTAAAGCGGGACTGTCCAACTGAAATTGGGAATGATTGGGTAGTATGATATTGTTATATAAGGCCTGATTCAGAGATGAACGCAAATGCATATATGCAGCGGCTGTGCGAAAATGTGACGCAGCCACTGAGATCTGTCATGAGACCCCCACTGACCACTGAGATCTGTCATGAGACCCCCCCCTGAAGGTGCCTCATATTGGCTGTTTGTGTGGGAAGATACAGCCATTAGTCGCACATCTGAGTGACCAAATGATAGCGCAGCATGGCTGTCCGTAGTAAGACGCCAGAGCCCGGCATATGGGATCTCAGTCGCAAGCTGTGAACCGCCCCAGAAACAGTCATAAAATGCCTGCATATGAGTGTCCACTAACTCCCACCACACTCCCTCACTGAAAAATCACTTTGCAGTTTAATCCTCGTGGCACTGGCATCATAAGACCATCACGGGCAATGTGCAGTTTGACTAAGATACATGCGCAGTAGCAAAATATCACTTTACTATGTAAATCGACATTGCATTCATTTCTGAATCAGGCCCATAATGAGGCTGTATGGTAGAATTATGTTGAAGGTGATGGAGGTGGTTGCCGCAGTGGGCAAAAGAGGGACCGAGTTAATTACCTGTAGAGTTTGGAATGGATCAGTAAACCTAGAAGTGAGTTTCATGGTGGGGATTTTCATGCTTGATATCTAGTTGACAGCCAGACTCTAACAAGGGAACCTCTGTTCTTTTCCTGTCAGAGTAGAATTTGTAATGCAAAGAAGCTTTACAAAGATTCTTTCTTACTTCACCTCAAGTTTTTGGGAAAATTTTGACGGTGTAATGGACTGCCTATATGCTACTGAAAGACAGGAGAACAAGTTAAGTAGGACAGGAGAAGTCCATTCTAGATGTAAAAAAGAGAATGACCTGAGGTTTTATGATAAAGGTTATTATGGGAGAAATCAGCACATGTAAATAGAAAACCCCAATCTTCCTGTGTCAGCGTCCGGAGTCTTACCGGTACGCTGGGGCCGTGGGGCTGGCTTCTCTGGCGGTGTGCGGGCAGTGGCGGAGGTGGGCTGCTGCGCCGGGTCCGTGGGCAGCAGTAGTGTCGGTGAGGGGGTCCGCTCGTGGCGGCGGGACGCCGCTACAGCGGGTTGCTCTTGCTGAGCCGTTGCTAGGAGACTAGAGGCAGTGAGCAATGTGGCTTTGCAGAAAGGTCTGCATTTCTAGGCGCTGCCATGTTGGAGACCAAGTTTTAAGCATAGTTCCTGTTTCTTCCAGGCAATCCAGGGGAAGCTCTCCCTATAAAAGGGGGCTGGTTTAGGACAGGAACGCCAGTGCTTCAAGTTACAACCCTGTTGTAGGTGCTTCAGCCTGTGCTCCCAGGATCCTTGTCGTATTCTGGTTACTCCTGCTCATGCTTGGTCGGTTCTCTGTTGCTGCTGCAGTCCTGCCGTTCCTAACCTGCTACTGCCTGTGGAAGCGCCCCTGGAAAACCCAGTCCAGTAAGACCCTTTGGGCACAGTCGGCCCCGGGTCTTCTGCCTCGTCTTTCAAGCCACACTCCATAGATCTACTTCACCAGCCACGTCTTTGTACCAACGACCACAATCTGCAGATTGTTATCTTCAGCCTCAACCTCCAAACCACAGTCCACAGTCCTTATCTCCAGCCACGTCTTCAACTACCATCCACAGTTCCACAGTTCATTATCTACAGTCTCATCTTTCAAATCACAGTCCACAGTTCTTACCTCCAGCCACGTCTTTTAACCATCCACAGTTCCGCAGCTCATTATTCACAACCTTGTCTTCCAAGCCACAACCTGCAGTGCTTTATCCGCAACTACGTTCTTTAACCAACGTGCTCCAGCCACAGTTCTCTACCTCAGCCCTGTACATAATAAATACTATTCTTTGACTTTCAACCCCGCCTACTTTCTTCATTGTTCTGTGTCCCATGCGAAGGAACTATATCCAACCCCCTCATCTTGTTCACCCACAGCCATCTACCTCCTCGGGCAAGTCTCAGCTGCCGGATCCTCAAACTTTGCTAGACGTGACATCCTGGTTGGCAGAGACGTATAGTCCAATACATTTTTACAAATCATGTTCAGTTTCATCATTACTCTGAGAATGGAAGGCTGAACAAAACCTCAAATTAACATCAAAACACCTGAAAGTGCTCTCCAGAATTTGGAGGTAAACTGTACTCCTCGGTTAGAGATAATGTTTTCAGGAAACACGTGTACAGCAGCTTAAGGATCTCTGTGATGAATACCTCCAAAAGCTTCAGAGCTGAAGGTAGTCCATTTAAGAGATGCAAACAGGCTGCTTTGGAGAACCTGTCCACCATCACCACCATCACATGGCATTAAATCCTTGATAGGGATGTAGCTACGTAATTAAGTCCATGGGTATATGGAATTGGTAGGGGATGTAAAGGGCTAATAGGAGCTTGAGACTGCAGTTTGTGCTGAGCACAGGTAGAACATGTTGAAGGCAAAGAAGAGAGAGAGTACCGACCGCACTGGTTTTGGGCATACAATGTGTCCTAGTCAAAGGGTGGATGTGACCAGATGGTATTTGGATCCAAAATGTTGTGTATTCATTTTTGGAAATGATTGGTGGTGCTCCCTGAGAGTAATGAGTATACTGCAGAGAAGGACTATCACGAAAACGCAAGACACAGGACTCTCCTAGGTATCCACCACAAGGATGCAGTCTGGCTATAATGGACATCAAGGCTAATATAAAACTTAACTTTTATTTATTATCACAAAATAAAATTGGAGTAGGATCAACTCCAAAGATATGTTAAAAGGCAAAATATGAACACACAACATATACAGACATAAAACACCACATAGTTAAAAGGTACACAGGTTCAAATGATCATAATGTTGGCCACAGCCAGTGCTCCTGATAATGAGATAATATATATCAATTATTAGTTGTCTGTGTGAAAGAGATAGGCAAGGCTTTTGAGGTATTTTCTGGGTTCTGCTGCCCCGCATTTGCTAAGGCATTGAATACGGGGTGAGAGACACCTATTGGTACCAGCCAATGGAAAGAAAAGGGAGATACCAGAATATTTATAGCGTGTAACTTCGTTTCTGCTTCCGGCTGATGGCACGTGGCCAGCGCAGTCGATGAGAGAACTACTAGCACCCCAGTACTCTAATATTGAAAAATTGATAGAGTATATAGGGTATCGTTTGCCTAAAACAACACTGGAACAGCAGGTTAATATTCCACCTTAAGTAACTGAACACATTTTTAAGCCACACGCATTCTATTGAATTGCAAAATTTGCTGACTGTAAATAGGAAGGAACTTGGAAGATACATTGTTACTGATTCTTTGTTTGTTTCTTACTGCAGGAGAAAGTGTTTCCAATTATTCTAACACAGTAATCCAAATTATAACCTTATTATCCAAGTCAGTCAAAAAACTATAGAGCATGTATAGTGCTGGATTCATCCGTCAGCATTAACAAATACAGAAAATAACAGATACAGTGCATCCGGAAAGTATTCACAGCGCTTCCCTTTTTTCACATTTTGTTATGTTACAGCCTTATTCCAAACTGGAATACATTTTTCCAGGTGGTCCCGTTGATTGCGCACAGCGGGTCGGCCGCTACACAGGTCCTGTATATGTCATCCTGATATAATTTAAATGAGGCTCTTCTGTGTTGTCCGTAATTATAGGATTTTAATTACCTACCAGTAAATCCTTTTCTCGTAGTCCTTAGAGAATGCTGGGGTCCACATTAGTACCATGGGGTATAGACGGGTCCCTTGGGAGCCATGGGCACTTTAAGAGTTTAATAGTGTGGGCTGGTTCCTCCCTCTATGCCCCTCCTACCAGATTCAGTCTAGAAACTGTACCCGAGGAGACGGACATACTTCGAGAGAAGGAAATACACAGATAGTGGTGAGATTCACACCAGCTCACACATAACAACAGAAAACCAAGCTAACCAGCTTGAAACAATTCAGCAACGGCTGAACATTAGAACTTAACCAAGTAACAATGCAGTACTTAACCAAGTAACAACGCAGTACTTAACTAAGTAACAAATGCAGGAAAATGAAGCGCAGGGCGGGCGCACAGCATCCTCTACGGACTACGAGAAAAAGATTTACCAGTAGGTAATTAAAATCCTATTTTCTCTTACGTCCTAGAGAATGCTGGGGTTCACATTAGTACCATGGGAATGTACATAAGCTCCCAGTATAGGAGGGAGAGCGCGGAGGCTCCTGCAGAACCGATTGACCAAACTTTAGGTCCTCAGAGGCTAAAGTATCGAACTTGTAAAACTTAGCAAACGTGTTTAACCCTGACCAAGTAGCTGTTTGGCAAAGTTGTAAAACCGAGACACCCCGGGCAGCCGCCCAGGAAAAACCCACTTTACAAATAGAGTGGGCCTTAACAGATTATGGACACGGCAAGCCTGCCGTAGAATAAGAACGCTGGATACTACACCTGATCCAGCGAGAAATAGTCTGCTAAGAAGCAGGACACCCAATCTTGTTGGGATCATAAAGGACAAACAGAGCGTCCGACTTTCTGTGAAGAGAAGTTCCCTTCACATAAATCTTCAAAGCCCCTACAACATCCAAGGATTTTGAAGTAATTGAGGAGTCAGTAGCCACTGGCACCACAATAGGTTGGTTGATATGAAAAGCCGACACAACCTTAGGAAGAAATTGTTGATGCGTCCTGAGCTCAGCTCTATCTTCATGGAAAATCAAGTAGGGGCTCTTGAAGGACAATGCACCTATTCCGTCACACGTCTAGCAGATGCCAATGCCAATAGTGTGACCGCGTTCCAAGTAAGAAACTTGACCTCAACCTCCTGTAAAGGTTCAAACCTCTTCCCTCTGCAGGAACTGCAGCACCATATTAAGATCTCAAGGTGCCGTAGGAGGCACAAAGGGAGGCTGGATGTGCAGAACCCCTTTCAAAAAAGTCTGAACCTCAGGGAGGACAGCCAACTGTTTCTGGAAGAAAATGGACAAGGCCGAAATCTGGACTTTTATGGAGCCCAAACGTAGGCCCACACCCACACCTGCTTGCAGAAAGAGGAGAAACCGCCCCAGTTGAAACTCCACCGTAGGAAACTTCTTGGATTCACCCCAAGACACGTACTTCGTCCAAATTCGATGGTAGTGTTCAGACATTACTTCTTTCCTAGCCTGTATCAGGGTAGGAATAATCTTGTTCGGAATGCCCTTCCAAGCTAAGATCTGGCGTTCAACCTCCATGCCGTCAAATGTAGCCGTGGTAAGTCTTGATAAGCAAATGGCCCCTGTTGTAGAAGGTCCTCTCGAAGAGGAAGAGGCCTCGGATCTTCCAGTAGTAACTCCAGAAGATCCGCGTTCCAAGCCCTTCTTGGACAGTCCGCAGCAATGAGGATCGCCTGAACTCTTTTTCTTTTTATTATTTTGAGAATCCCTGGGATGAGCGGAAGTGGAGGGAACACATACACTGACTTGAACACCCACGGAGTTACCAGGGCGTCCACCGCCACTGCCTGTGGGTCCCTTGACCTGGAACAGTACCTCCGAAGCTTCTTGTTAAGGCGGGAGGCCATCGTGTCTATTTGAGGAATGCCCCAAAGACTTTTCACCTCTACGAACACCTCTGGGTGGAGGCCCCACTCTCCTGGATAGAGATCGTGTCTGCTGAGGAAGTCCGCTTCCCAGTTGTCCACTCCCGGAATGAAGATAGCTGACAGCGCCACCGCATGCTTTTCTGCCCAGAGGATGATTCTTGTTACCTCTGACATTGCAGCCCTGCTCTTCGTTCAGCCCTGTCAGTTTATGTAGGCCACTGTCGTTACATTGTCCGACTGAACATGAATGGCCTGATCTTTCAGAAGATATGCCACTTGCAGAAGACCATTGTACACGGCCCTTAGATCCAGAATGTTTATTGGAAGGATGGATTCCAGACTTGACCACCTTCCTTGGAAGTTTTCCCCTTGTGTGACTGCTCCCCAACCTCTGAGACTTGCATCCGTGGTTAGGAGGATCCAATTCTGAATCCGGAACCTGCGGCCCTCTAGTAAGTGAGAAGTTTGCAGCCACCAGAGGAGCGATATTCTGGCATTCGGTGACAGACGTATCCTCTGGTGCATGTGAAGATGAGATCCCGACAATTTTTCCAGGAGATCCAGTTGGAAAGAACGTGCATGAAATCTTCCATTCTGTAGAGCTTCGTAAGAGGCAACCATTTTCCCCAGAAGGCGAATGCACTGATGAACCGATACCCGGACTGACTTCAGTATGTACCGGACCATTTCTTGTATCACCAACGCTTTCTCCTCCGGCAGAAACACCCTCTGTACTTCCATGTCGAGGATCATCCCCAGGAAGGGCAGTCTCCTTGTTGGCTCCAAATGCGACTTTGGAAGATTCCGGATCCACCCATGATCCTGGAGTAGCCGAGTTGAAAGAGCAATGCTCTGTAACAGCTTCTCCCTGGAGGATGCTTTTATCAGCAGATCGTTCAGGTACGGAATTATGTTCACCCCGTTTGCAGATGAGTAGCATCATCTCCGCCATGACCTTTGTGAACACCCTCGGTGCTGTGGAGAGGCCAAACAGAAGTGCCTGGAACTGATAGTGACAGTCCAGCAGTGCATATCTGAGATAAGCCTGGTGAGGCAGCCAGATCGGAATGTGAAGGTATGCATCCTTGATATCCAGCTATACTAGAAATTCCCCATCTTCCAGACCTGAGATCACCGCTCTTAGAGACTCCATCTTGAAATTGAATTCCCTCAAATAAGGGTTCAATGACTTGAGATTTAATATTGGCCTGACCGAACCATCCGGATTTGGTACCACAAACAGGTTTGAGTAATAACCCTTGTTTGTTAAGTGAGGTGGAACTGGAACAAAAACATTTGACCTGAGCAATTTTTGAATGGCTTCCTGTAGGATAGCACTTTCTGTCAGCAAAGCTGGTAAGTCTGATTTGAAGAATCTGTGAGGTGGGAGCTCTTGAAACTCCAGTCTGTAACCCTGGGCAACAATATCTTGTACCCAGGGGTCTAGGCATGATGACACCCAGACATGACTGAAATTTTGTAATCTTGCTCCCACCTTCCCGATCTCCAGGCTGGGAGGTCCACCGTCATGCCGAGGATTTTGAGGAAGAAGAACCGGGTTTCTGTTCCTGTGAACCTGTTAATGCAGATTTTCTGGATTTCCCCCGACCTCCTCTAAAGAAAGTGGAAGGGGGTTTGGACTTCTTAGCTTTCGCAGCCCGAAAGGACTGCATGGTAGATGTAGGATAAGATTTCCTAGCAGGCGGTGTAGCTGAGGGAAGGAATGTTGACTTACCCGCAGTTACTGTGGAGATCCACGCATCTAACGCTTCACCAAACAGAGCCTGACCTGTGAAGGGTAGATTCTCCACACTTTTTGCATTCCGCATCCGCAGACCATTGGCACAGCCAGAGTCTCCTGCGTGCCAAGACAGCCATGGAAGAAGCCCTCGCATTGAGATGGCCAAGGTCCTTTATGGCCTCCACCATGAAACCTGCAGAGTCCTGTATGTGACGTAAGAACAATTCAATGTCACTTCTATCCATAGAATCTAATTCCTCTAGTAATGTGCCTGACCACTTTACTATGGCTTTAGAAATCCATGCACAAGCAATAGTAGGCCTTAAAGCAACGCCAGTAGCTGTGTATAAAGATTTGAGTGTAGTTTCAATCTTACGGTCAGCCGGCTCTTTTAAAGCGGTGGACCCTGGGACAGGTAAAACCACTTTTTTAGACAACCTAGACACAGAAGCATCTATTACAGGCGGGATTTCCCACTTTTTCCTGTCCTACTCAAGGAAAGGAAAAGCAATGAGAACCCTCCTTGGAACCTGGAAATTTTTCTCCGGGTTTTCCCAGGATTTTTCAAATAGTGCATTTAATTCCTTAGACGCAGGGAATGTAACAGAGGATTTCTTAGTGTCAGTAAAGGAAGTCTCCTCTGTAGGCTCAGGTACCTTATCAGTAATGTGTAAAACGTCCCTAATAGCCTCAATTATAAGTTGCACCCCTTTAGCAAGGGATGCATCTCCCCCCTGCATATCCCCATCACCTTCCCCTGTATCAGAGTCGGTATCCGTGTCAACTTGCATTATCTGGGCAAGAGCAAGCTTCTTAGGGTAATTAACTGGGGTCTCTGAAGAGGTAGTGGGAGCTGAATACGACAAAGCCTCAACAGACTTTTTCAAAACCTGTGTTTCAGTCTCATTGTGAGCTATCCGAGATGAAATCTGGGATATAATTTCCCTAATAGAATCCACCCATGGGTGTTCAGATTCAGAAGGCTGAGACAGTATATCACAGTCCTGAGGACATGGAATAGACTCATCAGGAGAAGTTACACACTCTGCAGCACAGGATACAGAGTTCTTAGACATGTTTATTTGAGCTATACAAACACACACACACACACACACACACACAGGAAAAGTCAGACACAGTTTCCCACAGAGTTTATACAGTAAACAGCCGGCGCTGACTGAATAACCTCAATAGATTAAACAGTTAATATCTCACTCCCCCCCATCTATAACACCCTGGTACCGCAGAGGTATGCTGGAGTTATGTGGAGGGCATCGCTCCCTGTCAGCGTCTCTTCAGTGTGATCTGCAGGGAGAAAAAGGCGCTGGTGAGTGCTGGATCCGCTCTGGGTAAGAAGCACCGCCCCCTGTAATGGCGCGTCTTCCCGCACTTAGAGATTATACTGGCCTAAGGTAAATCTGCAGCAAACAGTGGGTTATACTTTGTTAGCTATACTTGACAAGTGTAGGGTATTGCGCTGGCCCAGGGCGCCCCTCACAACACCGCACCACAGTACCGCTGAGCCCTCCGGAGTTCAGCCTGTCAGAGCAGCACTCCTACCATTGTGCTGCCATTTCCCGCTGGTCACCCACTTACCGGCGTCATACTCACCACTCCATCTTCTGGCTCTGTTAGGGGGTGGCGGACGTGCTGCGATAGTGAGCGGTCGCTTTGTGGGCTTGCGATCAGCACCCTCAGGAGCTCAGTGTTCTGTCAGGGGAGAGAGAGAACCATTAACCTCTAGGATTGGTTCCTACTCCCCCCCCCCCTAAGTCCCACGAAGCAGGGAGGTTGTTGCCAGCAACCTACCGGTACCTAACTCTTTTAAAAAACAATAAAACTATAAAAACTCCTAGGAGCTCCCCTAGCTGTGACCGGCTCTACTGGGCACATTTTCTAAACTGAGTCTGGTAGGAGGGGCATAGAGGGAGGATCCAGCCCACACTATTAAACTCTTAAAATGCCCATGGCTCCCAAGGGACCCGTCTATACCCCATGGTACTAATGTGGACCCCAGCATCCTCTAGGACATAAGAGAAATTTAGGTTCTACCGTGCAGCAAGACAGATATAGGCGAGATATCACCCACACTGAACAAGCTTTAGCTGACGTAACTTATATTGTGACCTACCTTACACATGAAATTAAGCTGTCAGCTTAATTTTACGGTTCATCCATGTCAATTATAGGCTATTCGATATAAATCAGACAGCCTTACTTTTTGAGCCTAAGGCCCTCATTCCGAGTTGATCGCTCGCTAGCTGCTTTTAGCAGCATTGCACACGCTAGGCCGCCGCCCTCTGGGAGTGTATCTTAGCTTAGCAGAATAGCGAACGAAAGATTAGCAGAATTGCGATTAAATCATTCTTAGCAGTTTCTGAGTAGCTCGAGATTTACTCCTACACTGCGATCAGCTCAGCCCGTTTCGTTCCTGGTTTGACGTCACAAACACGCCCTGCGTTCGGCCAGCCACTCCCCCGTTTCTCTAGAAACTCCCTCGTTTTATCCTGGCACGCCTGCGTTTTTCCGCACACTCCCAGAAAATGGTCAGTTTCCGCCCAGAAACACCCACTTCCTGTCAATCACACTCCGATCACTTCAACGATGAAAATTCTTCGTTCAGACGTGAGTAGATCTAAAGTTTTGTGCTAAAATACTTAGCGCATGCGCACTGCGTACCATGCGCATGCGCATTTTTGCCTTAATCGCTCCGTTGCGAAAATCGGCATCGAGCGAACAACTCGGAATGACCCCCTAAGTGCACAATTTACAGTGCATCCGGAAAGTATTCACAGCACTTCACTTTTTCCACATTTTGTTATGTTACAGCCTTATTCCAAAATGGAATAAATACATTGTTTTTCCCTCAAAATTCTACACACAAGGGGGGTCATTCCGAGTTAATCGTAGCTGTGCTATATTTAGCACGGCTATGATCATGTTCCCAGACATGCGGGGGGATGCCCAGCACAGGGCTATCCCGCCCCGCATGTCTGTCCGCCCCCCCCCTCCTCCACACAAGTACAAAAGCATCACACAGCGGCGATGCTTTTGTACTTGTTGAGTAACTCCCGGCCAGCGCAGCTCCTGCGGCTGACCGGGAGTTGGTCGTCGCTACTAGAGATGAGCGGGTTCGGTTTCTTTGAATCCGAACCCGCACGAACTTCACTTTTTTTTTCACGGGTCCGAGCGACTCGGATCTTCCCGCCTTGCTCGGTTAACCCGAGCGCGCCCGAACGTCATCATGACGCTGTCGGATTCTCGCGAGACTCGGATTCTATATAAGGAGCCGCGCGTCGCCGCCATTTTCACACGTGCATTGAGATTCATAGGGAGAGGACGTGGCTGGCGTCCTCTCCATTTAGATTAGATTTAGAAGAGAGAGAGAGAGAGAGATTGCTGTGATACTGTAGATTAGAAGAGAGTGCAGACAGAGTTTAGTGACTGACGACCACAGTGACCAGTGACCACCAGAGACAGTGCAGTTGTTTGTTTTATTTAATATATCCGTTCTCTGCCTGAAAAAAACGATACACAGTCACACAGTGACTCAGTCTGTGTGCACTGCTCAGCCCAGTGTGCTGCACATCAATGTATTGTATATAAAGCTTATAATTGTGGGGGAGACTGGGGAGCACTGCAGGTTGTTATAGCAGGAGCCAGGAGTACATGATAAATAATATTATATTAAAATTAAACAGTGCACACTTTTGCTGCAGGAGTGCCACTGCCAGTGTGACTAGTGGTGACCAGTGCCTGACCACCAGTATATTAGTAGTATTGTATACTATCTCTTTATCAACCAGTCTATATTAGCAGCAGACACAGTACAGTGCGGTAGTTCACGGCTGTGGCTACCTCTGTGTCGGCACTCGGCAGGCAGTCCGTCCATCCATAATTGTATTATAATATATACCACCTAACCGTGGTTTTTTTTTCATTCTTTATACCGTCGTCATACTAGTTGTTACGAGTATACTACTATCTCTTTATCAACCAGTGTACAGTGCGGTAGTTCACGGCTGTGGCTACCTCTGTGTCGGCACTCGGCAGGCAGTCCGTCCAACCATAATTGTATTATAATATATACCACCTAACCGTGGTTTTTTTTTCATTCTTTATACCGTCGTCATACTAGTTGTTACGAGTATACTACTATCTCTTTATCAACCAGTGTACAGTGCGGTAGTTCACGGCTGTGGCTACCTCTGTGTCGGCACTCGGCAGGCAGTCCGTCCAACCATAATTGTATTATAATATATACCACCTAACCGTGGTTTTTTTTTCATTCTTTATACCGTCGTCATACTAGTTGTTACGAGTATACTACTATCTCTTTATCAACCAGTGTACAGTGCGGTAGTTCACGGCTGTGGCTACCTCTGTGTCGGCACTCGGCAGGCAGTCCGTCCATCCATAATTGTATTATAATATATACCACCTAACCGTGGTTTTTTTTTCATTCTTTATACCGTCGTCATACTAGTTGTTACGAGTATACTACTATCTCTTTATCAACCAGTGTACAGTGCGGTAGTTCACGGCTGTGGCTACCTCTGTGTCGGCACTCGGCAGGCAGTCCGTCCAACCATAATTGTATTATAATATATACCACCTAACCGTGGTTTTTTTTTCATTCTTTATACCGTCGTCATACTAGTTGTTACGAGTATACTACTATCTCTTTATCAACCAGTGTACAGTGCGGTAGTTCACGGCTGTGGCTACCTCTGTGTCGGCACTCGGCAGGCAGTCCGTCCAACCATAATTGTATTATAATATATACCACCTAACCGTGGTTTTTTTTTCATTCTTTATACCGTCGTCATACTAGTTGTTACGAGTATACTACTATCTCTTTATCAACCAGTGTACAGTGCGGTAGTTCACGGCTGTGGCTACCTCTGTGTCGGCACTCGGCAGGCAGTCCGTCCATCCATAATTGTATTATATACCACCTAACCGTGGTTTTTTTATACCACCTAACCGTGGCAGTCCGTCCATAATTGTATACTAGTATCCAATCCATCCATCTCCATTGTTTACCTGAGGTGCCTTTTAGTTCTGCCTATAAAATATGGAGAACAAAAAAGTTGAGGTTCCAAAATTAGGGAAAGATCAAGATCCACTTCCACCTCGTACTGAAGCTGCTGCCACTAGTCATGGCCGAGACGATGAAATGCCAGCAACGTCGTCTGCCAAGGCCGATGCCCAATGTCATAGTACAGAGCATGTCAAATCCAAAACACCAAATATCAGAAAAAAAAGGACTCCAAAACCTAAAATAAAATTGTCGGAGGAGAAGCGTAAACTTGCCAATATGCCATTTACCACACGGAGTGGCAAGGAACGGCTGAGGCCCTGGCCTATGTTCATGGCTAGTGGTTCAGCTTCACATGAGGATGGAAGCACTCAGCCTCTCGCTAGAAAACTGAAAAGACTCAAGCTGGCAAAAGCACCGCAAAGAACTGTGCGTTCTTTGAAATCCCAAATCCACAAGGAGAGTCCAATTGTGTCGGTTGCGATGCCTGACCTTCCCAACACTGGACGTGAAGAGCATGCGCCTTCCACCATTTGCACGCCCCCTGCAAGTGCTGGAAGGAGCACCCGCAGTCCAGTTCCTGATAGTCAGATTGAAGATGTCAGTGTTGAAGTACACCAGGATGAGGAGGATATGGGTGTTGCTGGCGCTGGGGAGGAAATTGACCAGGAGGATTCTGATGGTGAGGTGGTTTGTTTAAGTCAGGCACCCGGGGAGACACCTGTTGTCCGTGGGAGGAATATGGCCGTTGACATGCCAGGTGAAAATACCAAAAAAATCAGCTCTTCGGTGTGGAGGTATTTCACCAGAAATGCGGACAACAGGTGTCAAGCCGTGTGTTCCCTTTGTCAAGCTGTAATAAGTAGGGGTAAGGACGTTAACCACCTCGGAACATCCTCCCTTATACGTCACCTGCAGCGCATTCATAATAAGTCAGTGACAAGTTCAAAAACTTTGGGTGACAGCGGAAGCAGTCCACTGACCAGTAAATCCCTTCCTCTTGTAACCAAGCTCACGCAAACCACCCCACCAACTCCCTCAGTGTCAATTTCCTCCTTCCCCAGGAATGCCAATAGTCCTGCAGGCCATGTCACTGGCAAGTCTGACGAGTCCTCTCCTGCCTGGGATTCCTCCGATGCATCCTTGCGTGTAACGCCTACTGCTGCTGGCGCTGCTGTTGTTGCCGCTGGGAGTCGATGGTCATCCCAGAGGGGAAGTCGTAAGCCCACTTGTACTACTTCCAGTAAGCAATTGACTGTTCAACAGTCCTTTGCGAGGAAGATGAAATATCACAGCAGTCATCCTACTGCAAAGCGGATAACTGAGTCCTTGACAACTATGTTGGTGTTAGACGTGCGTCCGGTATCCGCCGTTAGTTCACAGGGAACTAGACAATTTATTGAGGCAGTGTGCCCCCGTTACCAAATACCATCTAGGTTCCACTTCTCTAGGCAGGCGATACCGAGAATGTACACGGACGTCAGAAAAAGACTCACCAGTGTCCTAAAAAATGCAGTTGTACCCAATGTCCACTTAACCACGGACATGTGGACAAGTGGAGCAGGGCAGGGTCAGGACTATATGACTGTGACAGCCCACTGGGTAGATGTATGGACTCCCGCCGCAAGAACAGCAGCGGCGGCACCAGTAGCAGCATCTCGCAAACGCCAACTCTTTCCTAGGCAGGCTACGCTTTGTATCACCGCTTTCCAGAATACGCACACAGCTGAAAACCTCTTACGGCAACTGAGGAAGATCATCGCGGAATGGCTTACCCCAATTGGACTCTCCTGTGGATTTGTGGCATCGGACAACGCCAGCAATATTGTGTGTGCATTAAATATGGGCAAATTCCAGCACGTCCCATGTTTTGCACATACCTTGAATTTGGTGGTGCAGAATTTTTTAAAAAACGACAGGGGCGTGCAAGAGATGCTGTCGGTGGCCAGAAAAATTGCGGGACACTTTCGGCGTACAGGCACCACGTACAGAAGACTGGAGCACCACCAAAAACTACTGAACCTGCCCTGCCATCATCTGAAGCAAGAAGTGGTAACGAGGTGGAATTCAACCCTCTATATGCTTCAGAGGTTGGAGGAGCAGCAAAAGGCCATTCAAGCCTATACAATTGAGCACGATATAGGAGATGGAATGCACCTGTCTCAAGTGCAGTGGAGAATGATTTCAACGTTGTGCAAGGTTCTGATGCCCTTTGAACTTGCCACACGTGAAGTCAGTTCAGACACTGCCAGCCTGAGTCAGGTCATTCCCCTCATCAGGCTTTTGCAGAAGAAGCTGGAGGCATTGAAGAAGGAGCTAACACGGAGCGATTCCGCTAGGCATGTGGGACTTGTGGATGCAGCCCTTAATTCGCTTAACAAGGATTCACGGGTGGTCAATCTGTTGAAATCAGAGCACTACATTTTGGCCACCGTGCTCGATCCTAGATTTAAAGCCTACCTTGGATCTCTCTTTCCGGCAGACACAGGTCTGCTGGGGTTGAAAGACCTGCTGGTGACAAAATTGTCAAGTCAAGCGGAACGCGACCTGTCAACATCTCCTCCTTCACATTCTCCCGCAACTGGGGTGCGAGGAAAAGGCTCAGAATTCCGAGCCCACCCGCTGGCGGTGATGCAGGGCAGTCTGGAGCGACTGCTGATGCTGACATCTGGTCCGGACTGAAGGACCTGACAACGATTACGGACATGTCGTCTACTGTCACTGCATATGATTCTCTCAACATTGATAGAATGGTGGAGGATTATATGAGTGACCGCATCCAAGTAGGCACGTCACACAGTCCGTACTTATACTGGCAGGAAAAAGAGGCAATTTGGAGGCCCTTGCACAAACTGGCTTTATTCTACCTAAGTTGCCCTCCCACAAGTGTGTACTCCGAAAGAGTGTTTAGTGCCGCCGCTCACCTTGTCAGCAATCGGCGTACGAGGTTACATCCAGAAAATGTGGAGAAGATGATGTTCATTAAAATGAATTATAATCAATTCCTCCGCGGAGACATTGACCAGCAGCAATTGCCTCCACAAAGTACACAGGGAGCTGAGATGGTGGATTCCAGTGGGGACGAATTGATAATCTGTGAGGAGGGGGATGTACACGGTGATATATCGGAGGGTGAAGATGAGGTGGACATCTTGCCTCTGTAGAGCCAGTTTGTGCAAGGAGAGATTAATTGCTTCTTTTTGGGGGGGGGGTCCAAACCAACCCGTCATATCAGTCACAGTCGTGTGGCAGACCCTGTCACTGAAATGATGGGTTGGTTAAAGTGTGCATGTCCTGTTTTGTTTATACAACATAAGGGTGGGTGGGAGGGCCCAAGGATAATTCCATCTTGCACCTCTTTTTTCTTTTCTTTTTCTTTGCATCATGTGCTGATTGGGGAGGGTTTTTTGGAAGGGACATCCTGCGTGACACTGCAGTGCCACTCCTAGATGGGCCCGGTGTTTGTGTCGGCCACTAGGGTCGCTAATCTTACTCACACAGCTACCTCATTGCGCCTCTTTTTTTCTTTGCGTCATGTGCTGTTTGGGGAGGGTTTTTTGGAAGGGACATCCTGCGTGACACTGCAGTGCCACTCCTAGATGTGCCCGGTGTTTGTGTCGGCCACTAGGGTCGCTAATCTTACTCACACAGCTACCTCATTGCGCCTCCTTTTTTCTTTGCGTCATGTGCTGTTTGGGGAGGGTTTTTTGGAAGGGACATCCTGCGTGACACTGCAGTGCCACTCCTAGATGTGCCCGGTGTTTGTGTCGGCCACTAGGGTCGCTAATCTTACTCACACAGTCAGCTACCTCATTGCGCCTCTTTTTTTCTTTGCGTCATGTGCTGTTTGGGGAGGGTTTTTTGGAAGGGCCATCCTGCGTGACACTGCAGTGCCACTCCTAGATGGGCCCGGTGTTTGTGTCAGCCACTAGGGTCGCTAATCTTACTCACACAGCTACCTCATTGCGCCTCTTTTTTTCTTTGCGTCATGTGCTGTTTGGGGAGGGTTTTTTGGAAGGGACATCCTGCGTGACACTGCAGTGCCACTCCTAGATGGGCCCGGTGTTTGTGTCGGCCACTAGGGTCGCTTATCTTACTCACACAGCGACCTCGGTGCAAATTTTAGGACTAAAAATAATATTGTGAGGTGTGAGGTATTCAGAATAGACTGAAAATGAGTGTAAATTATGGTTTTTGAGGTTAATAATACTTTGGGATCAAAATGACCCCCAAATTCTATGATTTAAGCTGTTTTTTAGTGTTTTTGGAAAAAAACACCCGAATCCAAAACACACCCGAATCCGACAAAAATAATTCGGTGAGGTTTTGCCAAAACGCGTTCGAACCCAAAACACGGCCGCGGAACCGAACCCACAACCAAAACACAAAACCCGAAAAATTTCAGGCGCTCATCTCTAGTCGCTACCCCTGGTCACAGCAGCTGTGTGTGACGTCACGCAGCCGCTGCGGCCCGCTTCCCGCACGGTCCGGCCACGCCTGCGCCCCCTCCTGCAAAGCGGCCGCCTCTGCTTGTCAATCAGGCAGAGGCAATCGCTAGGGAACGACGGCACTGCAGCGCCGGTGCATACGCAGTTCCGATATGATCGCTGCGCTGCGATAAACTGCAGAGAGCGATCGGGTCAAAATGACCCCCAATACCCCATAATGACAACGTTAAAAAGTTTTTGGGAGATTTTTGCAAATTTATTAAAAATAAAAAACTAAGAAATCACATGTACATAAGTATTCAAAGCCTTTGCTCAATACTTTGTTGATTTACCTTTGGCAGCAATTACAGCCTCAAGTCTTTTTGAATATGATGCCACAAGCTTGGCACACCTATCTTTGGGCAGTTTCGCCCATTCCTCTTTGCAGAACCTCTCAAGCTCCATCAGGTTGGATGGGAAACGTCAGTGCACAGCCATTTTCAGATCTCTCCAGAGATGTTCAATCGGATTCAAGTCTGGCCTCTGGCTGGGCCACTCAAGGACATTCACAGAGTTGTCCTGAAGCCACTCTGTTGATATCTTGGCTGTGTGCTTAGGGTTGTTGTCCTGCTAAAAGATGAACCGTTGTCCCAGTCTGTTGTCAAGAGTGCTCTGGAGCAGGTTTTCATGCAGGATGTCTCTGTACATTGCTGCATTCATCTTTCCCTCTATCCTGACTAGTCTCCCAGTTCCTGCCGTTGAAAAACATCCCAACAGCATGATTCTACCACCACCATGCTTCACTGTAGGGATGGTATTGGCCTGGTGATGAGCGGTGCCTGGTTTCCTCCAAACATGATTACTGGCATTCATGTCAAAGAGTTCAATCTTTGTCTCATCAGACCAGAGAATTTTGTGTTTCACATGGTCTGAGAGTCCTTCAGGTGTATTTTGGCAAACTCCAGGCGGGCTGCCATGTGTATTTTACTAAAAACTGGCTTCCGTCTGGCCACTCTACCATATGGGCCTGATTGGTGGATTGCTGCAGAGATGGTTGTCTTTCTGGAAGGTTCTCCTCTCTCCACAGAGGAATGCTGTAGCTCTGACAGAGTGACACATCTCCCTGACTAGGGCCCTTCTCCCCCGATTGCTCAGTTTAGATGACCGGCCAGCTCTAAGAAGAGTCCTGGTGGTTCCAAACTTCTTCCATTTACGGATGATGAAGGCCACTGTGCTCATTGGGACCTTCAAAGCAGCAGATGTTTTTCTGTACCCTTCCCCAGATTTGTGCCTCGAGACAATCCTGTCCCGGAGGTCTACAGACAATTCCTTTGACTTCATGCTTGGTTTGTGCTCAGACATACACTGTCAAGTGTGGGACCTTATATAGACAGGTGTGTGCCTTTCCAAATCATGTCCAATCAACTGAATTTACCACAGGTGGAACATCTCAAGGATGATCAGTGGAAACAGGATGCACCTGAGCTCAATTTTGAACTTCATAGCAAAGGCTGTGAATACTTATGTACATGTGATTTCTTCATTTTTATTTTGAATAAATTTGCAAAAAAAACAAAAAAACTTTTTCACGTTGTTATTATGGGGTATTGTGTGTACAATTTGAGGGACAAAATTAATTTTCTCTTACATCCTAGATGATGCTGGGGTCTAGATTAGTACCATGGAGTATAGACGGGTCCACTAGGAGCCATGGGCACTTTAAAAGATAAATAGTGTGGGCTGGCTCCTCCCTCTATGCCCCTCCTACCAGACTCAATTTAGAAAATGTGCCCGGAGGAGCCGCTCACAGCTAGGGGAGCTCTTAGGAGTTTTCTTTGTTTGTTTTTTGGTTTTATTAGAGCATTAGGTTACAGGACCCCTGGGTAAAAGTTATTGTTGCCCAGGGTTACAGGCTGGAGTTTCAAGAGTTTCTTGAAGGACAATGCCCCCAATTCCGACACACGTCTAGCAGATGCCAATGCCAATAGTGTGACCGCGTTCCAAGTAAGAAACTTGACCTCAACCTCCTGTAAAGGTTCAAACCTCTCCGACTGCAGGAACTGCAGCACCACATTAAGATCTCAAGGTGCCGTCGGAGGCACAAAGGGAGGCTGGATGTGTAGAACCCCTTTCAAAAAAGTCTGAACCTCAGGGAGGACAGCCAAATGTTTCTGGAAGAAAATGGACAAGGCCGAAATCTGGACTTTTATGGAGCCCAAACGTAGGCCCACACCCACACCTGCTTGCAGAAAGAGGAGAAACCGCCCCAGTTGAAACTCCACCGTAGGAAACTTCTTGGATTCACACCAAGACACGTACTTCGTCCAAATTCGATGGTAGTGTTTAGACGTTACTTCTTTCCTAGCCTGTATCAGGGTAGGAATAACCTTGTTCGGAATGCCCTTCCAAGCTAAGATCTGGCGTTCAACCTCCATGCCGTCAAACGTAGCCGTGGTAAGTCTTGATAAGCAAATGGCCCCTGTTGTAGAAGGTCCTCTCGAAGAGGAAGAGGCCTCGGATCTTCCAGTAGTAACTCCAGAAGATCCGCGTTCCAAGCCCTTCTTGGACAGTCCGCAGCAATGAGGATCGCCTGAACTCTTTTTCTTTTTATTATTTTGAGAATCCCTGGGATGAGCGGAAGTGGAGGGAACACATACACTGACTTGAACACCCACGGAGTTACCAGGGCGTCCACCTCCACTGCCTGTGGGTCCCTTGACCTGGAACAGTACCTCCGAAGCTTCTTATTAAGGCGGGAGGCCATCGTGTCTATTTGAGGTATGCCCCAAAGACTTTTCACCTCTGCGAACACCTCTGGGTGGAGGCCCCACTCTCCTGGATGGAGATCGTGTCTGCTGAGGAAGTCCGCTTCCCAGTTGTCCACTCCCGGTTGAAGATAGCTGACAGCGCCACCGCATGCTTTTCTGCCCAGAGGATGATTCTTGTTACCTCTGACATTGCAGCCCTGCTCTTCGTTCAGCCCTGTCAGTTTATGTAGGCCACTGTCGTTACATTGTCCGACTGAACCTGAATGGCCTGATCTTTCAGAAGATATGCCACTTGCAGAAGACCATTGTACACGGCCCTTAGTTCCAGAATGTTTATTGGAAGGATGGATTCCAGACTAGACCACCTTCCTTGGAAATTTTCCCCTTGTGTGACTGCTCCCCAACCTCTGAGACTTGCATCCGTGGTTAGGAGGATCCAATTCTGAATCCGGAACCTGCGGCCCTCTAGTAAATGAGAAGTTTGCAGCCACCAGAGGAGCGATATTCTGGCATTCGGTGACAGACGTGTCCTCTGGTGCATGTGAAGATGAGATCCCGACAATTTTTCCAGGAGATCCAGTTGGAAAGAACGTGCAGCAAGACAGATATAGGCGAGATATCACCCATACTGAACAAGCTTTAGCTGACGTAACTTATATTGTGGCATACCTTACACATGAAATTAAACTGTCAGCTTAATTTTACGGTTCATCCATGTCAATTATAGGCTATTCGATATATATCAGACAGTCTTACTTTTTGAGCCTAAGGCCCTCATTCCGAGTTGATCGCTCGCTAGCTGCTTTTAGCAGCATTGCACATGCTAGGCCGCCGCCCTCTGGGAGTGTATCTTAGCTTAGCAGAATAGCGAACGAAAGATTAGCAGAATTGCGATTAAATCATTCTTAGCAGTTTCTGAGTAGCTCGAGACTTACTCCTACACTGCGATCAGCTCAGCCCGTTTCGTTCCTGGTTTGACGTCACAAACACGCCCTGCGTTCGTCCAGCCACTCCCCCGTTTCCCCAGACACTCCCTCGTTTTATCCTGGCATAATGACAATGTAAAAAAGTTTTGGGGACATTTTTGCAAATTTATTAAAAATAAAAAACTAAGAAATCACATGTACATAAGTATTCAAAGCCTTTGCTCAATGCTTTGTTGATTTACCTTTGGCAGCAATTACAGCCTCAAGTCTTTTTGAATATGATGCCACAAGCTTGGCACACCTATCTTTGGGCAGTTTCGCCCATTCCTCTTTGCAGAACCTCTCAAGCTTCATCAGGTTGGATGGGAAACATCAGTGCACAGCCATTTTCAGATCTCTCCAGAGATGTTCAATCGGATTCAAGTCTGGTCTCTGGCTGGGCCACTCAAGGACATTCACAGAGTTGTCCTGAAGCCACTCTGTTGATATCTTGGCTGTGTGCTTAGGGTTGTTGTCCTGCTAAAAGATGAACCGTTGTCCCAGTCTGTTGTCAAGAGTGCTCTGGAGCAGGTTTTCATGCAGGATGTCTCTGTACATTGCTGCATTCATCTTTCCCTCTATCCTGACTAGTCTCCCAGTTCCTGCCGCTGAAAAACATCCCAACAGCATGATTCTACCACCACCATGCTTCACTGTAGGGATAGTATTGGCCTGGTGATGAGCGGTGCCTGGTTTCCTCCAAACATGATTACTGGCATTCATGTCAAAGAGTTCAATCTTTGTCTCATCAGACCAGAGAATTTTGTGTTTCACATGGTCTGAGAGTCCTTCAGGTGTATTTTGGCAAATTCCAGGCGGGCTGCCATGTGTATTTTACTAAGAACTGGCTTCCGTCTGGCCACTCTACCATATGGGCCTGATTGGTGGATTGCTGCAGAGATGGTTGTCTTTCTGGAAGGTTCTCCTCTCTCCACAGAGGAATGCTGTAGCTCTGACAGAGTGACACATCTCCCTGACTAGGGCCCTTCTCCCCCGATTGCTCAGTTTAGATGACCGGCCAGCTCTAGGAAGAGTCCTGGTGGTTCCAAACTTCTTCCATTTACGGATGATGAAGGCCACTGTGCTCATTGGGACCTTCAAAGCAGCAGATGTTTTTCTGTACCCTTCCCCAGATTTGTGCCTCGAGACAATCCTGTCCCGGAGGTCTACAGACAATTCTTTTGACTTCATGCTTGGTTTGTGCTCAGACATGCACTGTCAAGTGTGGGACCTTATATAGACAGGTGTGTGCCTTTCCAAATCATGTCCAATCAACTGAATTTACCACAGGTGGAACATCTCAAGGATGATCAGTGGAAACAGGATGCACCTGAGCTCAATTTTGAACTTCATAGCAAAGGCTGTGAATACTTATGTACATGTGATTTCTTCATTTTTATTTTGAATAAATTTGCAAAAAAAAACAAAAAACTTTTTCACGTTGTTATTATGGGGTATTGTGTGTACAATTTAATTTTCTCTTACATCCTAGAGGATGCTGGGGTCCAGATTAGTACCATGGAGTATAGACGGGTCCACTAGGAGCCATGGGCACTTTAAAAGATAAATAGTGTGGGCTGGCTCCTCTCTCTATGCCCCTCCTACCAGACTCAATTTAGAAAATGTGCCCGGAGGAGCCGCTCACAGCTAGGGGAGCTCTTAGGAGTTTTCTTTGTTTGTTTTTTGGTTTTATTAGAGCATTAGGTTACAGGACCCCTGGGTAAAAGTTATTGTTGCCCAGGGTTACAGGCTGGAGTTTCAAGAGTTTCTTGAAGGACAATGCCCCCAATTCCGACACACGTCTAGCAGATGCCAATGCCAATAGTGTGACCGCGTTCCAAGTAAGAAACTTGACCTCAACCTCCTGTAAAGGTTCAAACCTCTCCGACTGCAGGAACTGCAGCACCATATTAAGATCTCAAGGTGCCGTCGGAGGCACAAAGGGAGGCTGGATGTGCAGAACCCCTTTCAAAAAAGTCTGAACCTCAGGGAGGACAGCCAAATGTTTCTGGAAGAAAATGGACAAGGCCGAAATCTGGACTTTTATGGAGCCCAAACGTAGGCCCACACCCACACCTGCTTGCAGAAAGAGGAGAAACCGCCCCAGTTGAAACTCCACCGTAGGAAACTTCTTGGATTCACACCAAGACACGTACTTCGTCCAAATTCGATGGTAGTGTTTAGACGTTACTTCTTTCCTAGCCTGTATCAGGGTAGGAATAACCTTGTTCGGAATGCCCTTCCAAGCTAAGATCTGGCGTTCAACCTCCATGCCGTCAAACGTAGCCGTGGTAAGTCTTGATAAGCAAATGGCCCCTGTTGTAGAAGGTCCTCTCGAAGAGGAAGAGGCCTCGGATCTTCCAGTAGTAACTCCAGAAGATCCGCGTTCCAAGCCCTTCTTGGACAGTCCGCAGCAATGAGGATCGCCTGAACTCTTTTTCTTTTTATTATTTTGAGAATCCCTGGGATGAGCGGAAGTGGAGGGAACACATACACTGACTTGAACACCCACGGAGTTACCAGGGCGTCCACCTCCACTGCCTGTGGGTCCCTTGACCTGGAACAGTACCTCCGAAGCTTCTTATTAAGGCGGGAGGCCATCGTGTCTATTTGAGGTATGCCCCAAAGACTTTTCACCTCTGCGAACACCTCTGGGTGGAGGCCCCACTCTCCTGGATGGAGATCGTGTCTGCTGAGGAAGTCCGCTTCCCAGTTGTCCACTCCCGGTTGAAGATAGCTGACAGCGCCACCGCATGCTTTTCTGCCCAGAGGATGATTCTTGTTACCTCTGACATTGCAGCCCTGCTCTTCGTTCAGCCCTGTCAGTTTATGTAGGCCACTGTCGTTACATTGTCCGACTGAACCTGAATGGCCTGATCTTTCAGAAGATATGCCACTTGCAGAAGACCATTGTACACGGCCCTTAGTTCCAGAATGTTTATTGGAAGGATGGATTCCAGACTAGACCACCTTCCTTGGAAGTTTTCCCCTTGTGTGACTGCTCCCCAACCTCTGAGACTTGCATCCGTGGTTAGGAGGATCCAATTCTGAATCCGGAACCTGCGGCCCTCTAGTAAATGAGAAGTTTGCAGCCACCAGAGGAGCGATATTCTGGCATTCGGTGACAGACGTGTCCTCTGGTGCATGTGAAGATGAGATCCCGACAATTTTTCCAGGAGATCCAGTTGGAAAGAACGTGCAGCAAGACAGATAGAGGCGAGATATCACCCATACTGAACAAGCTTTAGCTGACGTAACTTATATTGTGGCATACCTTACACATGAAATTAAACTGTCAGCTTAATTTTACGGTTCATCCATGTCAATTATAGGCTATTCGATATATATCAGACAGTCTTACTTTTTGAGCCTAAGGCCCTCATTCCGAGTTGATCGCTCTCTAGCTGCTTTTAGCAGCATTGCACACGCTAGGCCGCCGCCCTCTGGGAGTGTATCTTAGCTTAGCAGAATAGCGAACGAAAGAGTAGCAGAATTGCGATTAAATCATTCTTAGCAGTTTCTGAGTAGCTCGAGACTTACTCCTACACTGCGATCAGCTCAGCCCGTTTCGTTCCTGGTTTGACGTCACAAACACGCCCTGCGTTCGTCCAGCCACTCCCCCGTTTCCCCAGACACTCCCTCGTTTTATCCTGGCATAATGACAATGTAAAAAAGTTTTGGGGAGATTTTTGCAAATTTATTAAAAATAAAAAACTAAGAAATCACATGTACATAAGTATTCAAAGCCTTTGCTCAATGCTTTGTTGATTTACCTTTGGCAGCAATTACAGCCTCAAGTCTTTTTGAATATGATGCCACAAGCTTGGCACACCTATCTTTGGGCAGTTTCGCCCATTCCTCTTTGCAGAACCTCTCAAGCTTCATCAGGTTGGATGGGAAACATCAGTGCACAGCCATTTTCAGATCTCTCCAGAGATGTTCAATCGGATTCAAGTCTGGCCTCTGGCTGGGCCACTCAAGGACATTCGCAGAGTTGTCCTGAAGCCACTCTGTTGATATCTTGGCTGTGTGCTTAGGGTTGTGACAAAGCTGAATATTTATCTTATATAATACCCTTTATGAGGTCTAAGAACACTGTACGCTATCTACGTATGAAGTACCGTAAGGGTACGCACGTTGCGTAACAATCGCTTAGCCGTAGTCGAGACGCTCAAGCGTCACGTTCGCTCACGGCCAAGAGATCACAGGCAGGCACGCTATTGGCTGCTGACTAACTTAATGATTCGCTATAGCGTAGCGGACGCTCGGGACCACGAGGAGATCACCAGCGGCGCTGACGCTCACAATGTTAAACCTTTGTATCTAAACCATAAACAGTGTATTGTGCAGTAAAACCTTAGTGTAATGATAGAGTGTAAATGCAACACAGTATAACCTTATTACCTTTAAAGCTGTTCTAGCGTCACCGACGCTCTGAGAATACTTAACACTATAAGAAATACACAGATACCGTGCTCAGGGTCCAACGCCTAATATATATATTATGAATGATATACTTGCAAAAGAATTAATACAAATACAAATCATACACTACAATATAACATAGACTACCTAACCAGATAACTACACAGGAAATACAATACAATTACTATTTAAGGGAAAATAAGAGAGAAAGAGGAGAAGAGAGAGAGAGAAATTGGCTCACAATAACAAGAAGATCAATATAGTTGCGGAGAAACACTTACGCACAAGGGGAAACGATCGCATGCGCCTCGATATCCAGCTCCCGATTATCAGCAATGAGAACCGTTGAAGAGAGTGAACTGGATATGGTCGGCCTGCCTATTTATGCCCCACACACAATACAATTCAATGGTCCCTACAATCTCATTGTTCATTGGACACAGGAATTCGGCTTCGCATTATAACAAAAGGTCATAGGTTGATTCATACAGGTGGGCCGTGACTATTTCCAACAGCTCAGGTGGGAGGGAAACTGGGTTTCCCGCCGCATGGATAAGTAAGTGCAAATACAGTAAATGTTCATAAACTTCTTATGTCCATAACTATTCGCACGAGCGATTAATCCGCTCCAAACCAACACCGGAATATTGCTATTTAAATACTCTTCCGATGGGTACCAAACACCACTGTATGACCCCTGTTAGACCCTTCGTACAATACAAAGAGGGATCTCTCTGTTCAGGAACATGCTATGTTAACTAAACTTTCAGAATCTATCAAAGGGACCATGATCTACAAAATACATTATATAGTGAAAATATGTAACGATTGAGTCGCACGCTACGATCACATAAACTCTACCGTAAATACGCATACCGTGCGCCTGCGGGTGCCCGCGACTGTGAGTATGCGCACGTACGGGAGAGCGTACGCATGCGCAGCACGGACCTGTATGAGGTGCAAATATGGTAGTGTGCATAGAGATATTTTTCTGACTTTGACAGTCCACCCTTTGGCAGTCAACAATAACTGCCACCTTCTAAAACATTTCAAAAAGAGAAAAATATATGTCAGGGGTTAATACATTTACATGGTTGGGTAGGGGAGGAGAGGAGAAGGTAGGAAAAGGGTATGACCTAGTGAGATAGCAGAAGCATGTGTGTATGAATCCGTGCTTGGGGGTCATGTATCATCGTGCCGTACGTGTTTTAAATCAAGCTTCGAGGTATTGCGAAGTATACATTTGAATTCCTTCTTATCCCGTGGTACGGGTCTGTGGATGGGCTGTCAAACTTTACCGAGCTCTTTTCGGCTTTGGTTGTAACAAAATGGGGGAGCACATTTTAGTTGATGATACATGAATGGGGGAGATATGTGATTGCTGATATCTGTGCCTGTATTCCCTATCGACTATGTGTGTCATTACCTGAGGGTTGTAGAAATGAAGAAAAGACATAATTACGGTAAATGCGGTGGTATTCTATGTCAGGTAAATGTACATTCGTCGATTGAGGTCTTGTTTGGTGTCTGTTGAATGCAGTCTTCTTTGTGCTTTTGCCCATAAGGTGCGAGCAAAAGCTGTCAATGTCCATAGATTTACAAAAGTGTTGGGCTAGCGTAATTTTAAAATTTCTAGGGAAACTGGGGATCCATGGCATAGTTCATCAAAAATCTGTGTATCAGGTTGTCAAAACTTCTTCTTTAATCCATCTGTTGTCTGTATATCGGCTCACCAAATTCCTCGTCCAAGTGGGTCTTTTTACCTTGGAGAAAACGGAAAAACAGGTGAAAGAAACGGACCGTAGAAATCGCATTTTCATCACATCATTGTTTCTACATTTGGGTCATAAATCAAGTCCATTGGAATTACAGTTTCCTCACTCCTTAAACTCATTACCCTAGTACGACGATTGCACCTCATTAAAGCCTGACCGCATCTAAATATCAAACCAATCGTTATGATAACACCTAAGATACATAGGAGAAACTTCCCAACATCCATTATGACTCCTTGAGCCCAGTCTCCTAAACCAGAGAACCAATTTCGCGGGTTCAACCATGACACCCAACCAGTCAGCTCATTACCTACAGCAGCAAGAGTGAGATTGTGTCTCCTGCGAAATTCCCACTTCAGTTGGAGAATATCGTCCATCTTTTGGTCTATGACCTCGACCGGATCCTCGGTGCTATTCGTAATATATGTGCAACATTTCACGCCGTATTGTGTTGCCAGTGTGACACAATATCCGCCTGTCACTGCTGTGAGGTAATTAAGAACCATTCTATGCTGTACCAGTTCTGTTTTATAAGCCTGAAGTTCTCTTCCAGTATACCTAAACGTGTCATCATACATTTCAGTGATATTATCTAACAAATTGGCGAGCGCAGATATGTATTTATAATTCAACACTCCTCTAGCGGTGCGAGTGATGTCTAACGCGATTAGAAACTGAATCCCGGTGGATTCATGGATCATGTCAGAGGCCGGATGCTCTGTTCTTTCTATCAGGTGCCGTTTAACTACGTGCTCGTAATGGGTGTGAGTATAAGGAGTTTGGGCAACACGGTGTATGTCTTTCATTTTGTCATGTGATACAGTCATTACTTCAGGCAGTACTTTTCCAATATAACACAATCCTTCAGAGTTTGGGGCAAGCCACTTATACGCCTTTCTCCCGCATATGAAATATGCATCATCGGGGAGAACATATGGGACGGAGTAGGACATAACCATATTACACACCTTCCATGTGAAATCTCCTAACCTTAATTCTTCCATCTGCTTAGTACACGTATCAGGTTGTACGATATGTGCACAGTATCCTGGTGATACCTCTCCAACTCTCGTAATCCTATTTCCTAGGGTATACCTATACCGGAAAGATTTTCCTCTACTGGCTATGTGGCGTATAAGCTCTGTATCTGTAGGCATTCTATCTGCTCTATGCGAAAAGGTCATGGTTTGATTACTCCATGACACTTCCCAATTTCCCGGCTTTCAGGGATTGGAGATGTTAAAACATAATAGGGACCTATCCACATGGTATTGGTGGAGCTTCAAACTAGGAGGGCTGGAGATATTAAACCTCCTGTCCACCGGTCTCCCACCCTTTAGCTCAAGTACCTCCCCTACCGTTAAAGGAAATGGTACTAGCCCTGATTTGCTATGACCTTGAGGTACTTGAGAGCATACCCAACAATCTGTTTTATTTAACACACTACCCACTAAGGAGTGATAGTCACTCAATGGATGCCGGTCCATATGGATATTAAAACTGGATTGGCATTTCTTTATGCACCCATCCTCAATGACATTGTTACAGAGCCGACAGATACAGTTTTCTTCAGCTAACAATCCTTCACAATTCCTTCTATGGTCAATGCTATCGGATCGTTTTCTGATACTCGCCTTTGCTTGTTGATTATGTTGTTCTTGGAAAACTACGCCTCCATCTCTGTCATCAGAACCCATTCCAGAACCTCTCTCGACCTCCATGGTACTCTCGCCGGAACAGACTGCTCTGGTCAACATCATGGTCAACAGGAAAATCCGGATCACAGTCTCTTGGGGCAAGTCCATCTTGTAGGAGGAAACGGAGAAGAATGAGAAGGGGAAAAAATAATTTGAGGGAGAGGGGATGGGAAGTTGGAGAAAAACAATAAAAGGGAACAGTGGATCGACAACTGCTTTTGGTCTTGTGATTTTCAATGCTCAGGTGCCGCCTCAATCCTCCTGGAACAGACACTCCAGTGATACAACCTCTACCGTCTGTTCCTTATCACGGGACCTCTCTGGATCAGCAACCTTCTTACAGTGGGACGAATGAACCCAAGTCTCTCTCTCAGCAACCTTCAATGCTGTAGTGCTAGTCAATAAGACCTGGTATGGTCCTTCCCATCTGTCAATAAGGCAACCTGAGCGTAGAAAATTCCGTATCATTACATAATCCCCAGGTTCAATGTCATGACAATTACTATCTGGTAAATCAGGAATCACTAACTTCAGATTATCATTTTGATTCCTTAACTGTTTACTCATGTTAATCAAGTATTTTACAGTCACTTCATTGTTACACTTCAAATCATCCTGAGGGTTAATCATAACGTGCGGTTGTCGACCAAACAGGATTTCAAAGGGAGACAGATTAAGAGGGGACCTGGGAGTGGTTCTGATGCTGTACAGTACAATGGGTAAAGCTTCTGGCCATGTCAATCCTGTCTCTGCCATCACTTTACTCAGTTTATTTTTAATAGTGCTGTTCACTCTTTCCACTTTCGCACTCGCCTGTGGACGGTATGGAGTGTGCAGCTTGCTATCAATTCCCATCAATTTACACATTCCTTGGAAGACATCACCTGTAAAATGGGTACCCCTATCACTTTCGATAATTCTAGGGATACCGTATCTACATACAAATTCCTGCACAATTTTCTTAGCAGTAAACATAGCGGTATTTGTGGCCGCTGGAAATGCTTCGACCCAATTTGAGAACACATCTATACAAACAAGTACATATTTCAAATTTCGACAAGGGGGTAATTGAATAAAGTCAATCTGTATTACCTGGAAAGGGCCGCCGGCAGGTGGGATATGAGATGGTTCTGTAGGTATTGCCTTTCCGATGTTCTTTCTCAGACAGGTAAGGCATGACATTGCCCTTTTACTCGCATGAGATGAAAATCCTGGGGCACACCAATATGCTCTTACCAACTTGCACATCCCTTCCTTGCCCAGATGAGTCAGCCCGTGAGCTGCCTCAGCTAAACATGGAAGGTATGCTCTGGGGGCCACTGGTTTACCGTGTCCATCCGTCCAGAGTCCTGAGGACTCCTGGCCATATCCTTTTGCCTTCCAGACTGCCTTTTCCTGTGTGGAACACAAATTTTGCATCTCACACAACTTCTGTGTGTTGATGGTATTAAATACCATCAGTTGTGTGGTGTCTGTCTGTCTGGGGGTAGCAGCTGCTAACTTAGCAGCTTCGTCTGCTCGGCTGTTACCAAGTGATACTGGGTCTTGGCTATATGTGTGTGCTTTACATTTGATAACAGCCACTCTGTCGGGTTCCTGTATCGCTGTTAGAAGCCTTTTTATGTGAGCTGCATGCGCTACCGGTGTACCAGCTGCCGTCATGAAATTTCTGAGGCGCCATAGGGCTCCGAAATCATGGACTACCCCGAATGCGTATCTAGAATCGGTGTAGATATTGGCTGATTTGCCCTTAGCCAATTCACATGCTCTGGTTAGGGCGACCAGTTCAGCAACCCGGGCTGAGTGAGGTGGGCCTAGCGGTTCCGCTTCTATGGTGCCTTGGTCATCTACGACTGCGTATCCAGTACACAAGTCTCCCGAGTCTGACTGTCTATGACAACTACCGTCCGTGTAGAACGTAAGTTCTACATCTTCCAGTGGGTTGTCACTGATGTCAGGCCTTGCGGTAAAATTTTGGGTCAAATATTCCATACAATCATGTGTGTCTTCCTTTGTATTAAATTCTCCTTCCCCACCACTCTCATCCTCCACCCTTTGTGCCTGTCCAGGCACACCTGGGAGATATGTTGCAGGATTTAATGCACTGCATCTCCTTATGGTGATGTTTACGGGGGCCATTAGTGCCAATTCCCATCTTGTAAACCGCGCTGATGAGACGTGTCTGGTTTGGGCAGAATTTAACAAGGCTGACACTGCATGTGGTGTATGAATTGTGAGGTTGTGACCTAGCACGACGTCTTCGCTTTTCGTTACTAGCAATGCTATCGCAGCAACGCTTCGCAAGCATGTGGGGAGGGATCGCGCTACCGTATCTAGCTGAGCGCTGTAATATGCTACTGGCCTGCTGGCATCACCGTGCTTTTGGGTTAGTACGCCTGCCGCGCAACCAGCACTTTCTGTTCCGTATAGTTCAAAGGGTTTCCCATAGTCTGGCATACCTAATGCTGGTGCCTGCGTTAGGCACTGTTTAAGTCTCTCAAATGCTGTCTCAGACTCGTCTGTATGCGAAATCCGATCAGGTTTGTTTGAGGAGACCATCTCCTGCAAGGGTAACGCTAGAATGGAAAACCCTGGGATCCAGTTACGGCAATACCCACACATTCCTAAAAATGTTCTGATCTGTTGCTGGGTTTGTGGCAGAGTCATGTCTCTAATGGCTTGAATTCTATCAGCGGTCAGGTGTCTCAGTCCTTGTGTTAGACAGTGTCCCAAATATTTTACCTTAGTTTGGCATAATTGCAACTTGTCTTTGGAAACCTTGTGTCCTGTGTCTGAAAGATGAAACAGGAGCTGTTTCGTATCCTTCAGGGATGCTTCCAATGAATCAGAACACAGTAGTAGATCATCCACGTACTGTATTAATACTGATCCACTCACTGGTTGGAAAGACTGTAAACAATCATGCAAAGCCTGGGAAAATATACTTGGGCTATCTATGAATCCTTGTGGTAATCGAGTCCATGTGTATTGGACTCCTCTGTATGTAAATGCAAACAAATATTGACTGTCAGGGTGCAGAGGTACCGAAAAGAAAGCGGAGCAGAGGTCAATAACAGTGAAAAATTTCGCAGTGGGAGGGATTTGCATTAGGATGACAGCTGGATTTGGCACTACGGGGAACTGACTCTCAACTATTTTGTTAATCCCCCTTAGATCCTGCACTAGCCGGTAACCCCTCCCCCCACTCTTTTTAACAGGGAAGATGGGACTATTGGCAGTGCTGGACGTTCTTACCAGAATGCCCTGTTGTAGCAAGCGCTCTATTACGGGATACACTCCTAACTCCACCTCTGGCTTCAGAGGGTACTGTGGGATTTTTGGAGCTATCCTACCATCTTTTACTTGTACAACTACCGGAGCTACGTTTGCCATTAATCCAGTGTCCTGTCCATCTTTAGTCCAAAGTGACTCTGGTATCTGAGATGTCATTTCTTCTACTTGGGAGGGAGTCCTATTTGTCATAATGGTATGTGACATTAATTTTGACGGGGAGTCTAACATGTCTCGCACTTCCTGAGCGTGATTCTCAGGTATGTCCAAGAATACACCTTCAGGAGTACAATAAATGACGCACCCCATTTTACACAGTAAGTCTCTTCCCAGGAGATTAGTCGGTGCCGATGCAGCCAGCAAAAAGGAATGCTTGGTATGTAAAGGCCCTACTGTAATCTCGGCTGGTTTGCTAACAGGGTAGTGCTGGACTACTCCCGTTACCCCTATGGCTGGAATTGTCTTACCAGTGGTTCTCATGCCCACTGTCGAATTTATCACTGATTTGGCCGCCCCTGTGTCTACAAGAAAGTTTAATGATTTACCAGCTACATTGATTGCAATTTCTGGTTCACTTCCAAGGCTTGCAATCAATTTTACTGGCTGCAGATTACAGGTATGGCCACACCCCTATTGGGTATGGTGACCTCCCTGAATCCCGCTGGCAGCAACTACTTGTGATGGAGTTAATTGGGAGCTACCAGAGGCTTGCCAGTCTCTGTTCGGGGGATATCTTTTTGTTTCCCCTGTATGTGGCTCATAACTCCGTTTCTGCGGACCCTGATCCCAATGTCGTGTGTCGTGTCGTTGTCTAGGGGGTTGGTATGAGTTTCGTGAATTCTTCACTCTACAATCTCGTGCCATGTGTCCCTGTTTATGACAAGAATAACAAGTAACCACATTTGACTTACCCACAGGGTTTGGTGATATAAACAAAGGCTGCCTTGTGGTCAGGGCCTGTATACTTACTGCCATTAACTTATCACCTTGTTGTTCCCTGTGTCTGGTGATGTTCCTATCGTGATCAATAGCAGCCTCTCTTAATGCGGCCACCGAGATATTTCTCCAGTTTGGGTTGGTGGTCTGTACCCTTGTACTCAATACCTCCTTTAAACCATTCATTAATACCTTAACCGCTATTTCTCTATGCTGTGCGCATGTTTTGATGTCTGTGATCCCAGTGTTCCTAGCCATTACTTGCAGTGCTCGATTGAAATAACTGGAGATACTTTCCCTTTCGTTTTGTCTTATGGAGAAGATTTCATTCCACTTGACAACGGCAGGGAAATATACTTCCAACTGTTGGTTTATCTGCTTAATACATTCCTGATTGTGTTCCTCCGTTTGAGGTACTTCTGTGTCTAATTGACAATCAGTAATAAATGTCGCAGAGTCAACACCGGAGGGCAAACATGCCCTCAGCACTGTCCGCCAATCTTTGTTGGTGGGTTCTGTTGAGTTTCCTAGTTCTTTAATGAACCTTTGACATGCGACTAGATTTTTCCGTGGATCGGGAAATTCGGACATAATTGATCTCAATTCGGTCCGGGACCAGGGACAGCGCATTGCACTGTCCTGGACGGGAATGGTTCCCTGATCGTCAGTCTTCCCATTGGGGACTGTGATCACCCTGACAGGACTAAACTCAATTACATCACCTTGTTTTGGTCTTACAATATGGGGTACATTTGTTTGTGCGTGATATAAAACATTGTACGTACCTGTGGACACGACCTCACCTGACCCTCCGTTAGGGGGTTTGATTATTGCCTTTACCGATTTGGTCGCGTCCACCTGGATGTCTTGTGTGATGGCTGGAAGTGGTGCCGTCATCGTGTTGAGTTCACTTTCTTGCTCGTATTCCTGAGGGAAGTTTGACATGGGGTGCAACTTGCACGGGTTAATAGTTGTACATTTAACAGCATTACAATTATCATTGTTATGTTTATTACACTTATTCTTATCATCTATACTACAGTTGCTAAGTGCGTTTTTATTGTTCAACATTGTGCCTTTCTCCGCAACCATAATCCTCTCCATTGCCACATCTCTCCTCCCAAGATGAGAGTCAGGTATGTCAGTTAGCTCTTTTTGCATTTCACTTTCCTGTTGCCATAACTTTAAACAATCATAATGTTTGATCCGTCTCTTTGCTGGTTCAATAAGACCTATCCTTCTCCTTAGATTTAGTAACACTTCTGGGCTAAAGCTACCTATTCTTGGGAATTTCTCCCCGTCCAGTACAGTCATTCTTTCCCATTCATCACATAAAACCTCTATGTGTGAACCGTATTTTTCACACATTACATACCTGGCCGACCCGATTGGTCGGTTTACTAAATCAACCCGAACCGAGGTTGATCGCCCCCTACCTGAACAACTGGCCCCCATAACTTGCAGGTGTTGCTTTTCTTCAGCGAACCCTTACAAAAACCAAGATGCCCGGGGCAGGCTGGCGGTGAAGTTTACTGAGTACTCCACTCACTTCTCGCCCACGTTGGCCAGTAACACAATCACTGTATCCAGAGCTGTTGTACCCAACCTAGGGCCCCTGTGAACCTTTATTTACTGGGGCGCGTTCCCCAGCAAGTATCGGTTGTTGGATAGTTCCTGAGTGAGCAGCGAACCTCCCTTAAAATAAAAAAAATTACACAAATCACATTAGAATGTACAAATAGCGTTTATGACCTTCGTACACAAATAGTACCGGTCAGGTTTACTAATGTACACAATTACGTGCGGTACAATCGTTCAGCACATAAGCAACTAATCTTATGTACGGAGCGACCAGTGGAATCGAAAATTACGGCTGCGAATTCCTTCAGCCAGAGCTTGTATGGCCTATATGGGTGTTGCACCAACCCTTTTAGGTGTTGTGCCTGTGGACTGTATAGCGGACTTCCTTGTCTGCTGTACCTGAACCTGCTGGTCTGCTATGACCTCCTGGTCTGTTACAGTATGACCTCCTGGTCTGCTACACTCTAATGCTCAAATTGTATGTTTTAACCAGGGATGCCTCCCTAGCCACCATGTACGTCACTTACACGTATGTACCTCACGAGAACTCGACTTTTCTTGTGGTTCAACCTCAAAAATTGTAAAAACAAACACTCACTCACCACATATACACTTTTGTTTCTATTTCTATTTCTGCGCAGAAATTTTCTTTAGACCAGATGTGTTACCAATTAGAAGGATCTGTTAATTTAAATTTCGAATGTTAAAATAGATTTGCGCGATTTATCGCCTTGCGTTATTTACCGCGTTGCGCTATTTATCGCGTTGAAAAAAAAAATTAACACTTGTGATTTGAGTTACGTGGGCGTACCCGTACGCTCCGTTGCGTAATATACGCTGCGTGCGTCGGCCCTTGGGTTGCGTACGCAAGTCTCAGTCCTTTGTTAGAGACACGTGTACGCAAAGCAAAGATCCACCGTAACACAATTTATACGTTTATCAATGTAGATGATCCTTTATCATCTACCGCGCACCACACTGACTTCGCCTTGTCTCTCAGGCACAGCTGTGTTTGTCTATACTTTAACTATATTACCTTTTTACTCTTAAACTATGAAATAGCAGCAAATCTCTCTTAGCATTTTTATCAACTATAAAACTGGCAAACAGGAGAGTGATATATGAAAATACACGAATTAAAAGAAATGCAGATATGCGTGCGTGTGTACGCAAGACAGAAATAAACAGTTTTAAAAGAGACTAGCGTGTTGTTCTTACCTCCGGTTCCCGGATTCCTTCAGCACCCTTTACTAAGAGAAGCAGACGCTTATCCAAACAGCACTACGAGGAATATGATCTCCCGCCCTTTGCTGCTGGATAATGTCTGCTGAAATTACCTAGTGCAGATGTGTGAAGGACAGGACGAGCCCGCAATTGACAAAGCTGAATATTTATCTTATATAATACCCTTTATGAGGTCTAAGAACACTGTACGCTATCTACGTATGAAGTACCGTAAGGGTACGCACGTTGCGTAACAATCGCTTAGCCGTAGTCGAGACGCTCAAGCGTCACGTTCGCTCACGGCCAAGAGATCACAGGCAGGCACGCTATTGGCTGCTGACTAACTTAATGATTCGCTATAGCGTAGCGGACGCTCGGGACCACGAGGAGATCACCAGCGGCGCTGACGCTCACAATGTTAAACCTTTGTATCTAAACCATAAACAGTGTATTGTGCAGTAAAACCTTAGTGTAATGATAGAGTGTAAATGCAACACAGTATAACCTTATTACCTTTAAAGCTGTTCTAGCGTCACCGACGCTCTGAGAATACTTAACACTATAAGAAATACACAGATACCGTGCTCAGGGTCCAACGCCTAATATATATATTATGAATGATATACTTGCAAAAGAATTAATACAAATACAAATCATACACTACAATATAACATAGACTACCTAACCAGATAACTACACAGGAAATACAATACAATTACTATTTAAGGGAAAATAAGAGAGAAAGAGGAGAAGAGAGAGAGAGAGAGAGAGAAATTGGCTCACAATAACAAGAAGATCAATATAGTTGCGGAGAAACACTTACGCACAAGGGGAAACGATCGCATGCGCCTCGATATCCAGCTCCCGATTATCAGCAATGAGAACCGTTGAAGAGAGTGAACTGGATATGGTCGGCCTGCCTATTTATGCCCCACACACAATACAATTCAATGGTCCCTACAATCTCATTGTTCATTGGACACAGGAATTCGGCTTCGCATTATAACAAAAGGTCATAGGTTGATTCATACAGGTGGGCCGTGACTATTTCCAACAGCTCAGGTGGGAGGGAAACTGGGTTTCCCGCCGCATGGATAAGTAAGTGCAAATACAGTAAATGTTCATAAACTTCTTATGTCCATAACTATTCGCACGAGCGATTAATCCGCTCCAAACCAACACCGGAATATTGCTATTTAAATACTCTTCCGATGGGTACCAAACACCACTGTATGACCCCTGTTAGACCCTTCGTACAATACAAAGAGGGATCTCTCTGTTCAGGAACATGCTATGTTAACTAAACTTTCAGAATCTATCAAAGGGACCATGATCTACAAAATACATTATATAGTGAAAATATGTAACGATTGAGTCGCACGCTACGATCACATAAACTTTACCGTAAATACGCATACCGTGCGCCTGCGGGTGCCCGCGACTGTGAGTATGCACACGTACGGGAGAGCGTACGCATGCGCAGCACGGACCTGTATGAGGTGCAAATATGGTAGTGTGCATAGAGATATTTTTCTGACTTTGACAGTTGTTGTCCTGCTAAAAGATGAACCGTTGTCCCAGTCTGTTGTCAAGAGTGCTCTGGAGCAGGTTTTCATGCAGGATGTCTCTGTACATTGCTGCATTCATCTTTCCCTCTATCCTGACTAGTCTCCCAGTTCCTGCCGCTGAAAAACATCCCAACAGCATGATTCTACCACCACCATGCTTCACTGTAGGGATAGTATTGGCCTGGTGATGAGCGGTGCCTGGTTTTCTCCAAACATGATTACTGGCATTCATGTCAAAGAGTTCAATCTTTGTCTCATCAGACCAGAGAATTTTGTGTTTCACATGGTCTGAGAGTCCTTCAGGTGTATTTTGGCAAATTCCAGGCGGGCTGCCATGTGTATTTTACTAAGAACTGGCTTCCGTCTGGCCACTCTACCATATGGGCCTGATTGGTGGATTGCTGCAGAGATGGTTGTCTTTCTGGAAGGTTCTCCTCTCTCCACAGAGGAATGCTGTAGCTCTGACAGAGTGACACATCTCCCTGACTAGGGCCCTTCTCCGCCGATTGCTCAGTTTAGATGACCGGCCAGCTCTAGGAAGAGTCCTGGTGGTTCCAAACTTCTTCCATTTACGGATGATGAAGACCACTGTGCTCATTGGGACCTTCAAAGCAGCAGATGTTTTTCTGTACCCTTCCCCAGATTTGTGCCTCGAGACAATCCTGTCCCGGAGGTCTACAGACAATTCCTTTGACTTCATGCTTGGTTTGTGCTCAGACATGCACTGTCAAGTGTGGGACCTTATATAGACAGGTGTGTGCCTTTCCAAATCATGTCCAATCAACTGAATTTACCACAGGTGGAACATCTCATAACTGCTATGTAACACCAAGATGGCTGCATCACCTTTTGCATGCTCCTGATCATCTCCATAAAACAGCTGAAATTCACCACAACTGACCCATAAATCATCGTAAATATCCAAGGACTTACCTTTAACTTGTTCTACTCTACGCGGACATCTGATCAAAACCAACGGATTGCATTCCTGCGCTGAGATACACATTAGATTGAAACCTCTGCAACTCTCCACTTAGAAGTCCTTCAGTTTGGAATCTACTGTGCTCTGCATTGGACATCCCAGACAAGGTACTGTGAACTACAACCTATATTTGGCTCCATCCAGCCCCTCACTTAGACATCATTCACCTCTGTTCTCTGAGCAAAAAATAACTGACTTCTTGCATTAAGCAACTAATATACAGCATATTCAGGCTCTGAATCACTGAAGGGTCACTGCTCACTTCAATTTGCAAGAGCCATTCCAAAGGACACATGTTATCACTACCCCCCACAAGAAATTTACTTCAAAGGCCTCTCACACTGAGATCTTTCACACCTACACAACAGGAATTGGATTCTAACACCTCTCCACAAGCCTGCTTTTGACTAAATCAGCAACAGAAAAAGCAGTTATTTTATTTACAGTATCACTTGTTTCAAATATACCCATTGTATTAAGGAGCAGCAATAGGTTACAGCAACAATGATTATAGCGATTACAATCTAAGATGGCGCCGCAGATGGCTGCCTCGGAGCTACGCAGCTCAGCCAAAATACCTGTTTCCCCTTGTTTTCCCTTGCCCTTGACTACCCCACCGGTGACCAAATACAGCAGGGAAGCCCTCCTTAGTTGGAGCGCTCCCGAGGTGCTTACCACACGTTCGGGCCCGTCGGCGGGCAGATCAGCGGCCCTTGCAGCCCTCGCTGCCCTTGCTGCCCTGTGTGGCAAGGATGCAGACGTTGAGGACACCGAAGTGGATGACCGAGCAGCCGCGCCCCCCCGCAGCCCAGGTGGCGACTGGCGGATGGATCACCGGCCCCGGAAAGAGAATGACGGAGGCCCTCATGTCGGCCCTAGTAGAAGGACCTGGACTCAGAGGAGAGGCTGTCGCGCAGGCGCCCTAGTGAGGTGGCAGCGGCGAGGGCACCGGTCTGCACTACCCGCGATCCTGCTTTCGAATGTGCGCTCACTGGCAAACAAGTTCGACGAATTGTCCCTCCTTCTGGGCAGCGCAGGGTCAGGCATTACAGGGTCATCTATCCTCTGCTTTACGGAGACGTGGCTGGACGACCATATTGCGGACAACCCGATGTCTCTGCCGGGCTTCAGTCTCTTCAGGGCCGATCGCTCCAAGGTTCTCTCAGGAAAAACGAAGGGTGGTGGCATCTGCTTCTACATCAACGACGGATGGTGCACCAATGTCACGATCATAGGCAAATCATGCAGCCCTCACCTGGAGATGCTGAGTATCAACTGCAACCCCTTCTATTCCCCCCGGGAATTTGCCTCAATTGTCCTTGTGGGAGTGTACATCCCCCCCCTCGCCTGCGCGAACGAAGCCCTGCACCACCTGGCCATATGTATTTCCGACATAGAACAAAAACACCCAGACTCTCTGCTTATAGTACTGGGTGACTTCAACAGAACTAACCTGAGCAAGGAGCTACCTAAGTACAAACAACAAGTCACGTGTCCCACTAGAGAAGGGCGCACCCTTGATCACTGCTACACTACCCTCAAGTCTGCTTTCCGGTCTATCCCGCGTGCTGCACTCGGCCTATCTGACCACTGCCTCGTCCACCTACTCCCTATCTATACACAGAAGCTGAGAGCAGTTAAGCCTGTCGTTAAGACTGTCAAGAAATGGACCAATGAGGCCAAGATGAAGCTCCAGGCCTGCTTTGACTGCACGGAATGGGGGGTCTTTGAAGCCTCGGCAACCGACCTGAATGACTTGACAGACACTGTCACATCCTACATCAGCTACTGTGAGGACATGTGTGTACCTACCAAGACTTACCGCATTTACAACAACAACAAGCCCTGGTTCAATGCCCAGCTCAGGCAACTTCGTCGAGCCAAAGAGGAGGCCTGTAGCAGCGGTGACAGAGCACTATACAACCGTACTAGGAACTCTCTGACTAAAGGAATTAGGCTAGCAAAAAAGCGGTTCTCGGACAAGCTGACAAACGATCTCTCCACCAATGACCCCTTATCTGTATGGAAAGGAATGCAATCCATAACCAACTATAGGAAAACATCAAAGTCCACCGCCATGCACCAAGACCTTGCAGATGAACTGAACCACTTTTATTGCAGGTTCGCAAAAGAAGTCCCCTGCAACCCAAACAATCACCTCTACGATGCCCCGAACACCGACGGCCAACCCCAGGCACTGCAAGTCACCCAAGAAGAGGTGGAGGCATTGTTCAAAAGGACCAAAACCAGGAAAGCTCCGGGTCCTGACGGAGTGTCACCATCTGCCCTAAGAGCATGTGCGGGTCAGCTCGCCCCCATATTCACCAAGATCTTTAATAAATCGCTGGAGCTACAGAAAGTCCCTTCCTGCCTCAAAAGGTCTACTATAGTCCCGGTCCCCAAGAAACCCACTATCACGAACCTGAACGACTACAGGCCGATAGCACTGACGTCTGTGGTCATGAAAACGTTCGAGCGTCTGGTTTTGAATCACCTGAAAACTGTGACTGGCCCCCAACTGGACCCCCTGCAGTTCGCCTATCGCTCGAATCGGTGTGTCGAGGATGCAGTCAACCTGGGCCTGTACTACATTCTACAGCACCTAGACATTCCCGGTACCTACGCGAGGGTCCTGTTTGTCGATTTCAGCTCGGCCTTCAATACAATCGTCCCCAGCATCCTCCACCCCAAATTACTTCGCCTAGGGGTCCCAGAAGCTACCTGTTCCTGGATAATAGACTTCCTGACAGATAGGACACAGGTGGTGAAAGCGGGGGAATTCACCTCTCAAGCGCGGTCCATCAGTACAGGGGCCCCTCAGGGCTGTGTCCTCTCACCCCTGCTCTTCTCCCTGTACACAAATGACTGTACCTCAGAGGCGCAATCAGTAAGGATCATCAAATTTGCCGATGACACCACCGTCATCGGCCTCATCAAGGATGGGGACGAATCGGCCTATAGACGGGAAGTAGACCGGCTGGCCCAGTGGTGCATCCGCAACAACCTTGACCTCAACCCCCTCAAAACTGTCGAGATGATAGTGGACTTCAGGAAGAAGTCATCTAGTGCACCTCCGCTAACGATTGCTGACAGTGTGGTATCGCTAGTGGACTCCTTCAAGTTTCTAGGGACCACAATCTCCAGGGACCTTAAATGGGGGTCCAACACTGACGCCACTGTTGGGAAAGCGCAGCAGAGGTTGTTCTTCCTCAGGCAACTAAGGAAGTTCAACATCCCACAGAAGCTCCTGCTCCTCTTCTACTCCGCGATTGTGGAGTCGGTACTGTGCTCCTCGATACTCGTATGGTACAGCTCCGCCAGCGCGAGGGACATATGCAGGCTCCAAAAGGTGGTCAGAACCGCAGAGAAGATCATCGGGGCCGACCTTCCCTCAGTCCAGGACCTGTACTTGTCCAGAGCTAAAAAGCGGGCAATGAAGATAGTAAAAGACCAGCTACACCCCGGCCACAGCATGTTTAACTTGCTTCCTTCAGGCAGGCGTTACAGGGCTGTCCCCGCCAGATCCACCAGAAGCCTCAAAAGTTTCTTTCCCCAAGCTGTCCGCCTGCTGAACTCCTGAACATTGACTGACTAGACGTACATGTAACTCACTTGTGTCCCTACAGTATACCTATCTGTGTAACTTTACTTGCCCCCTCCCCCCCCCCACACACACACATACCTGCTTACCTGTCACCTACTTGGCTGTTGTATAGCAAACCGAAGACAAATTCCTAGTATACGTAAGTATACCTGGCCAATAAAGCTGATTCTGATTCTGATTCTGAGGATGATCAGTGGAAACAGGATGCACCTGAGCTCAATTTTGAACTTCATAGCAAAGGCTGTGAATACTTATGTACATGTGATTTCTTCATTTTTATTTTGAATAAATTTGCAAAAAAACAAAAAAACTTTTTCACGTTGTTATTATGGGGTATTGTGTGTACAATTTAATTTTCTCTTACATCCTAGAGGATGCTGGGGTCCAGATTAGTACCATGGAGTATAGACGGGTCCACTAGGAGCCATGGGCACTTTAAAAGATAAATAGTGTGGGCTGGCTCCTCCCTCTATGCCCCTCCTACCAGACTCAATTTAGAAAATGTGCCCGGACGAGCCGCTCACAGCTAGGGGAGCTCTTAGGAGTTTTCTTTGCTTGTTTTTTGGTTTTATTAGAGCATTAGGTTACAGGACCCCTGGGTAAAAGTTATTGTTGCCCAGGGTTACAGGCTGGAGTTTCAAGAGTTTGTTGAAGGACAATGCCCCCAATTCCGACACACGTCTAGCAGATGCCAATGCCAATAGTGTGACCGCGTTCCAAGTAAGAAACTTGACCTCAACCTCCTGTAAAGGTTCAAACCTCTCCGACTGCAGGTACTGCAGCACCATATTAAGATCTCAAGGTGCCGTCGGAGGCACAAAGGGAGGCTGGATGTGCAGAACCCCTTTCAAAAAAGTCTGAACCTCAGGGAGGACAGCCAAATGTTTCTGGAAGAAAATGGACAAGGCCGAAATCTGGACTTTTATGGAGCCCAAACGTAGGCCCACACCCACACCTGCTTGCAGAAAGAGGAGAAACCGCCCCAGTTGAAACTCCACCGTAGGAAACTTCTTGGATTCACACCAAGACACGTACTTCGTCCAAATTCGATGGTAGTGTTTAGACGTTACTTCTTTCCTAGCCTGTATCAGGGTAGGAATAACCTTGTTCGGAATGCCCTTCCAAGCTAAGATCTGGCGTTCAACCTCCATGCCGTCAAACGTAGCCGTGGTAAGTCTTGATAAGCAAATGGCCCCTGTTGTAGAAGGTCCTCTCGAAGAGGAAGAGGCCTCGGATCTTCCAGTAGTAACTCCAGAAGATCCGCGTTCCAAGCCCTTCTTGGACAGTCCGCAGCAATGAGGATCGCCTGAACTCTTTTTCTTTTTATTATTTTGAGAATCCCTGGGATGAGCGGAAGTGGAGGGAACACATACACTGACTTGAACACCCACGGAGTTACCAGGGCGTCCACCTCCACTGCCTGTGGGTCCCTTGACCTGGAACAGTACCTCCGAAGCTTCTTATTAAGGCGGGAGGCCATCGTGTCTATTTGAGGTATGCCCCAAAGACTTTTCACCTCTGCGAACACCTCTGGGTGGAGGCCCCACTCTCCTGGATGGAGATCGTGTCTGCTGAGGAAGTCCGCTTCCCAGTTGTCCACTCCCGGTTGAAGATAGCTGACAGCGCCACCGCATGCTTTTCTGCCCAGAGGATGATTCTTGTTACCTCTGACATTGCAGCCCTGCTCTTCGTTCAGCCCTGTCAGTTTATGTAGGCCACTGTCGTTACATTGTCCGACTGAACCTGAATGGCCTGATCTTTCAGAAGATATGCCACTTGCAGAAGACCATTGTACACGGCCCTTAGTTCCAGAATGTTTATTGGAAGGATGGATTCCAGACTTGACCACCTTCCTTGGAAGTTTTCCCCTTGTGTGACTGCTCCCCAACCTCTGAGACTTGCATCCGTGGTTAGGAGGATCCAATTCTGAATCCGGAACCTGCGGCCCTCTAGTAAATGAGAAGTTTGCAGCCACCAGAGGAGCGATATTCTGGCATTCGGTGACAGACGTGCCCTCTGGTGCATGTGAAGATGAGATCCCGACAATTTTTCCAGGAGATCCAGTTGGAAAGAACGTGCAGCAAGACAGATAGAGGCGAGATATCACCCATACTGAACAAGCTTTAGCTGACGTAACTTATATTGTGGCATACCTTACACATGAAATTAAACTGTCAGCTTAATTTTACGGTTCATCCATGTCAATTATAGGCTATTCGATATATATCAGACAGCTTTACTTTTTGAGCCTAAGGCCCTCATTCCGAGTTGATTGCTCGCTAGCTGCTTTTAGCAGCATTGCACACGCTAAGCCGCCGCCCTCTGGGAGTGTATCTTAGCTTAGCAGAATAGCGAACGAAAGAGTAGCAGAATTGCGATTAAATAATTCTTAGCAGTTTCTGAGTAGCACTGCGATCAGCTCAGCCCGTTTCGTTCCTGGTTTGACGTCACAAACACGCCCTGCGTTCGTCCAGCCACTCCCCCATTTCCCCAGACACTCCCTCGTTTTATCCTGGCATGCCTGCGTTTTTCCGCACACTCCCAGAAAACGGTCAGTTTCCGCCCAGAAACACCCACTTCCTGTCAATCACACTCCGATCACTTCAACAATGAAAATTCTTCGTTCAGACGTGAGTAAATCTACTAAGTTTTGTGCTAAAATACCCGTATTTGCCGGCGTATAAGACGACTGGGCGTATAAGACGACCCCCAACATTTCCACTCAAAACATATAGTTTGTTATATACTCGCCGTATAAGACTACCCCCTTCCACACACCAAATAAAACGTAAAAGAACATCAGATTTGTGACATACTGTATATTATGACCTGATAAGAGATTTGGATAGGGAGTATTTATCAAGGTATGCATAAGAAGGGGAGAGGGGGCGAGGAGAAAGTTGTAAAATGTATAAAAGTATACCCCTGTGTGCATTTATTGTTACCGGTTTCACATGAGTGCCATTAGTATTAGTGCCATTACAGTACCTGTCATTGTCACCATTGTACGGCCACAACGCGACTGCAGCGCCTCTGGCCAGTCCCTGCATCTCCCTGTAATTGGCACTAGTGACCCGCCGCGGCCGCACTGGATATCGCGCGATACTGGATGGTGAGTAGAATGAGGTGGGCGGGCATCGGGAGGCCACTATGGGCACCGGGCGAGTATCGGAAGGCCACTATGGCAGCTATGTCTATCCCAACTGAAGTGCACCCGGCGTATAAGACGACCCCCCCACTTGGAGGCTTGTTTTTCAGGGCAAAAAAGTAGTCTTATACGCCAGCAAATACTGTACTTAGCGCATGCAGCCTTATTCCAAAATGGAATAAAGACATTGTTTTTCCCTCAAAATTCTACACACAAGGGGGTCATTCCGAGTTGATCGTAGCTGTGCTATATTTAGCACAGCTATGATCATGTTCCCAGACATGCGGGGGGACGCCCAGCACAGGGCTATCCCGCCCCCCTCCCCCACACAAGTACAAAAGCATCACACAGCGGCGATGCTTTTGTACTTGTTGAGTAACTCCCGGCCAGCGCAGCTGCTGCGGCTGACCGGTAGTTGCTCGTCGCTGCCCCTGGTCACAGCAGCTGTGTGTGACGTCACGCAGCTGCTGTGGCACGCTTCCCGCACGGTCCGGCCACGCCTGCGCCCCCTCCTGCCCAGCGGCCGCCGATGCCTATAAATCAGGCAGAGGCAATCGCTAGGGAACGACGGCACTGCAGCGCCGGCGCATACGCAGTTCCGATACGATCGCTACGATAAACTGCAGAGAACGATCGGGTCAGAAAGACCCCCAATACCCCATAATGACAATGTAAAAAAGTTTTGGAGAGATTTTTGCAAATTTATTAAAAATAAAAAACTAAGAAATCACATGTACATAAGTATTCAAAGCCTTTGCTCAATACTTTGTTGATTTACCTTTGGCAGCAATTACAGCCTCAAGTCTTTTTGAATATGATGCCACAAGCTTGGCACACCTATCTTTGGGCAGTTTCGCCCATTCCTCTTTGCAGAACCTCTCAATCTTCATCAGGTTGGATGGGAAACATCAGTGCACAGCCATTTTCAGATCTCTCCAGAGATGTTCAATCGGATTCAAGTCTGGCCTCTGGCTGGGCCACTCAAGGACATTCACAGAGTTGTCCTGAAGCCACTCTGTTGATATCTTGGCTGTGTGCTTAGGGTTGTTGTCCTGCTAAAAGATGAACCGTTGTCCCAGTCTGTTGTCAAGAGTGCTCTGGAGCAGGTTTTCATGCAGGATGTCTCTGTACATTGCTGCATTCTTCTTTCCCTCTATCCTGACTAGTCTCCCAGTTCCTGCCGCTGAAAAACATCCCAACAGCATGATTCTACCACCACCATGCTTC